>NC_133649.1:234381212-234681212 GCF_009905375.1 Apium graveolens | reverse complement strand
ATCCATCAGGCCTGATCAATGTGTTACCTTTTGGTCTGAATATCATACATCTTCTTATTGGGCCTTGCAGCCCAAATCATGTGTAATTAATACAACATAATCATGACTTATTTATTCCCTATCAACCATATCCCATTACCTATCCCTAAACATGGTTCGGTAATGTTCCATCTTTCAAAAGATGATTCCTAGGGATCCAACTTGATAATTCGAGAACTAACATTATCCGCCTCAAATATGTTTATGATTGGAACCTAACTCTTAGGGACCTAACTGTTTACATATTGGAATCGAATAGTTGGGACCTAACAATTGTGATCTAACAGTTGGGAGGTATAAGGATGTTGGGACGGTTGGTTAACAGAATGATCAATGGTGAAGCTATTATTGCAGTATATAAAAGGACATGGTTGATCATCCTATGACTTGCTATTTCTATCCCAACCAAGTGCAATATGAGAACTCCTTCAGAAAATAATATACATTCCTTCTCTTATTCCAAGGGGAAGACGTGTTACATAAAAGTTTGGATAAAAGTTTGGAGGATTCCTCAACTAAGGGGGAGAAATGAAAAGTGGCCACTGTGAAAAATGGTAAGTGGCAAGAAAGAGGTAAAGCATATGTACACCAAACCACACCATTGTTGTTTGAAACTATATATCCTACTGTACGGGAGAGGTGGTAAACACGAAGGTGATTTCCTAGCTATCAGAAGAAGTAGATTGGTTCATCACTATTCTTCATAAGGGGAGAAGCTGTTTTCCAAAAGGGGAGTACCATTGGTTTTTATTTGCGGATCTTATTGTACAGGAGAGGTGGTAAACGAAGGTGATCTCCTTTAAAGAAGTTGATTCTCATTGGGAGAGAAGCAAGAGAGATATGTGCTTCTCAATACGAAATGTAGTTGTACAAAAGAAGCTGCTGATGATTACTTCAAGACTGAGAAGTGTTATCTGGCAGAGATTTGAAGAACCAAGGAAATGAAGATGAAACTACTTGAAGATCAGTTCAATACCATAGGAACAAGCATATTTCATTTCAATTACTCAAGAAATATGGAAATGCAGAATTTGATCCAGAAAACCGGTAGCATTATATACAAATCCTGGTACTTTACTTTTTCTAGTTGTTAGTTGAGTTATCCTCTCTATTAATTTGTTTGTTAGGTTTAACAATCAAATAAGGGGAGATTGTTGGTGAGATTGCGAAGTTGTATGAACAGTAGACGTGATAACTCAACACTAGAACATGACATGTGAATAATACTACGTCTACACAAGAAATCAGGAAGAAATAAAGACAAATCAAAATATTAGAAGAGGGATTGAAGTCTATTTACGGGTCACTGAAAGAAGTTCATTAATATGTTCATGCATCAGTGAAGAATAAAGGTTAAAGACTTTCAGGGTTTCAAAAATGATGAAGATTCAGTGTAAAAGTGCCATCAGAAGATTTCAGTGTATTGGCATTGATTGAAGATAGACAGTGTTTTAAGCATAAGAATCTGAAGAATTGAATACATGGTATAGACAGAGGTTAAAGAAGATAGCTGCAGTCTTGAAGTTATACTCACTAAAAGGAGTTCATTTATATATGTTCAAGCATTAGTGAAGAACAATGGATGAAGTATTCAAGATTGTAGTAGCAATGAAGACGTTGTCTAAAGTACCAGAAACGATTTCAGTGAAAGTACATGTTCTTATTAACAATCAGTGTTCGAAGAGATAAAGTTGTTACAAGCTTAATAATATAGTCAAAGATATAATATGAAGACCTGAATCGAAGCTAGTCATCTGTGAACCAGACCAATTGCACTAGGCCTCAGTGCTTTGTGAAAGGAATCTGAGTATTATCATTAGAAGAATTGTTAAGTGTGGGTTCATATCTGGATATACAAGTTATATAGCTTATATAAAAACCCGAAGAGAAAACTTGAAGATGGGACAGTTCAAGAGATTGCAGTGCACCACAGAAACTAAGTCAAAGTGATCACTACCTTGTAGTAGGAGTCACCTTGATCAGTATATTAATTATCAGAAGCAATATCCTGGAAATACAGTTTAATATATTAATGCAGGAGCTGGTCTCGACTTAGTATGAGCCTCGGGAAATAAACTAGAGAAAAAATGAAATCAGAAGTGCATGTTTATTTCCCTTGGTCGCCAATAAGGAAGTACTGAGCATGGGCTGAAATTCTCTAAGTCAAAATAATCTCCTTGCTATGCTAATAATACTAGGTCACAAGTTATAATGCAGAACAAAGAGAAATCAAGCTGCATGTGCTACCAAGGCCCATGAGCTATCAAGCAAATAGGTTGCAAGTTAGCCTTGCTAAAAGCCTAAGGTCACAAGTAAGCTCTTCCTAAAGCAAGTGCAGTCACAACTAAGTCCCCAAGAGCATCATCAAGTCACCAGTTAGCTTGTAAGGGGAAGTCTAGTCACAGGTTAGAGGATATAGCAATGTTATGGTCGCAAGTTAGCTCCCAAGAGCTTCCATGTGCAAGTTACTCTTCCTTGGTAGTACTAGGAGTCGCCAGTGAGATTCCTAGGAAGCTACAAGGAAGCCTACAAGGTCACAAGTAAGATTTTTATTAAGTCAATCCATTACTCCACCCTTGTAGTCGTTAGTAAGAAGTTGTATTGATAATTCAAATGTTATTCCTTCCCCTAGTCGCAAGTAAAGGAATCAAAGTCCCTAGAAGCAAATCTCTCAGCCATACTTTATTGATTACTATCAATTGATTTATATGGTAAATAATTGGCCACATATTTCAATATGACATAAAGTCTACACTCAAGCAGCAGAATCAAAAATCAAGAATTAAATTGTTATGTTTATCTTCTTCTCAGACGAGAGCTGATAAAACAAGCAACAAAGAAATACAGAGAAGCTCAGGCACATTGAATATCCGTTAACTTCTCATCGGAGAAATGTTAAAATGCCCGATTTAACTCTTGTATATTCATAGGGGCATTATAATCGTTATCCGGTATTTGAATCCTTGGACAAACAAAAATCTTGATCATTGTATAGGATTTGATTTGTAAATCTTTGTAGAAGTTAGGAACTTTGTTGTTCTTAGATTGTAGCCGATTAATTTATTTACCGGAGTGTAGCAACACCCCCGAGGATTTATATATGAATATATACTTTCCCAAATATCTTGTGTTCGTTACTTTATTGTCCTAAACACTATTCACCTCAAAAATACGGAACCACTAACCGAACACTAAATTATATATCCGTAAAATATTCGAAAGAATTTTTTAATTTGGTGAGTATCATATTCAACCCCCCTTCTACGATACTTCGGGACCTAACACTTAAGTAAAGTGATAACATATTCCAACTTTTTCCATGGTTTATCTCTCATTTGCTCTTGTGAAATTTTCAACCTGTTACTAGACTCCAGAAAATATAGCATCTTTTCCTTAAGCTTATTTGTGTCATACAAATCAAGAAGTATGTGAACATATATGATCTTTTGTAAATATTTAAGTTGTACATTCTCTCCAATTCCCTTCATATTTCCAGGATCTCTTATAATCAAAGCATTGCTAATGTAAGTGTCGGCATTTGGAAGTCCCAATCCACCTCTTCTTCTACCTCTTCTAGAGTGTGAGTTACCATTGTAGATCTTGTTGATAGTCTCAGAAGAATCTCTTTTAGGTGCAGGTGTTTTGCTTCCCCATAGTAGCTTCTTCTTTTCTTCAAGAGTTAACTCTGGATTGTCAGAGTTTGAGCCTTTTGAATCAAAGTTTAAATTCTTATCAGGATTCGAAGGATTAGCTTTTATTTCTTGAATTGCACTATTAACTACTTGAGTAGTATCAGTGGTTGTGACTGGTTGAATTTCAGCGGTAAATTCTCCAACTTGAGCATTGTCAGTGGTTGGAATGATTTATAACTTCTCAGCCCAATCAGATCCAGGAATAACCTTTCTCTTCTTATGAACCTGATTAGCTTCTTCTTCAAAAATCTTACCTTCAACAGCATCATCATGAGCTTGACTTACGGAATAGACTGGATCTATCAGTACTTATTTTTAGTAGATGCTGATTTCTTTTTGGATTTTGATTTAGGCTTGAACTTAGACTTATCACCAATCTTTTCCTTCCCTTTAGAACTCCTATCAATATTTGATATAGCCTGAGACCTTAGAACAGGTCCTTCAGCTTCCGTTTGATTGATTTCCTTGATTACTACACCCTTGGTTGGTCTTTGTCCAGGAATATCTTCATATAGTGAGACAGTATCAGCAGTTACTGCTCTCAAAGATTTGAATTCCGCTTCCATAAGCTTTAATTGTTCAAGATCAAGTCCTGGATTTTCCCTTTCAAAAATCCTTCTCCTCACCTCAGAATCAAATGCTTGTATTTTAGGATCCTTGTAGAATATAGTTGTAACACCCCCAAATCCGGGGTCGGGGTTCCGGGTTGTCACGGGTTCCATTTCCCTTAATAATACTTAATCTTAATAATCAACCAACTACTGCGTACTGTGACCCCACAATATACACACACACCACAAGTTATAGTCTCAAAGATGAATATACAAAAATAACATAAGTCATTTTATTCCATAATTATAAGCCATTACACCTCAAAAGGGTTTCCGAATAAATTTACATATTCTTTGTCATTATTACAATTCATAAGTATAAATAAGTCTGGTACATCAAAAGTTGAAAGCCTAGTCTATTGGTAGATCCTACCTCAGCTACAACGGCATCAACGCCTACAGAAAACTGCGGAACGTTTCCTATCTGCTCACGAATTGGGAGCTTGGTCATGTTCATCTTGTCTATCTATTGTTGTGTGATGAAAGAAGAAAGCAAGGGTGAGCAACAAGCCCACCAAAATAATATGTATAATGATTTATAATATGTGAGTATTCTCATAGTACTCATGAAAGTCTTGGTCAAGCAGATATGAACCAAGTTTGATATCTTAACGCGACCAAGTCGCAAAATATTCAGTATATATGTATATATACTTTTTGAAATTTTGGAAATCCTCTTCCATGCATAATATACACAGAGTTCCAGTCTATAACTGTATAAAGATATCGTTGCTAGGTGATCTCATATATCTAACCTTGTCTCAACATTTTTCTGAAAATCTTTGTCATGCATAAGATAATCATTAACCAGATATAAGTTGAAAAGATGAAGTTACAAGATACTCCAATATACTTATATTTTTTTCGAATACTACTTGAACTACCATCGTTCAAGGTCTAATCAGTTTCAAAAGTTCCTCACATAGATGAGACTACAAGATAAGACTTGAATAGATTCAATCTTTGAAATATCATTATAAAGAATGAAGTTACGAGATACTTCATTAAGTCCCGATATATATATATACACCTATATATATACATTTCATACATTCCTTCAAAACCTCTGTTATGAAAATTATAAACAGAGTTGCAATATCCAATGAATTTGGAAAGGAGAAAACCTTGGCATAAACTTGATATCTTGCTGATCAGACAAAGATAATTAAGTCACCTTTTCTACTAGTAGATGGATGAATCCCCCACTGGTCATCACCCTGGCCACATTAGGACTTATGATGGACTGCCACTCAGCCACTTATGCATTGATGGACTCCCACTGAGCCACTTACACTTTCATGGACGCCCATTGAGCCCATATTGCTTATGCTGACTCAACTAGATGGACTTACTTCCCGACCGTTGGGCAAGTAATCAAAATGTTTTCTCAAAATAGCAACCTCGTTGCGAATATAAAATACACCACAGAGCCAGATCCCTCAGGTTTTGAGCGAGTATTTAAATCCTCTTCGAAAGGAAGATCTTAATTTTGAAACTGAGTTTTGGGATCCGCTCTAACTTTTAAAATCATTTTGAAGACTCGTAAACATTTTAAAGAATGTTTAGAGTAATGATGATTTAATAAAATAAATCAATCCCGATATATTAGAAAATATCTGAATATTATTATTTAAATAATATTCCCATAAGGATAATCTTTATGAAAATATTTGAAGTAGAAGTTTTAAAACTCATACTTGAAATGAATAATAAATAACAAAAGATATACTTATACGAAAGTACAATCTTTATTTGAATAATCGAAATAAGTTTGATTATTATTCACACCATCGAATATACCTTATTCGATTAATAGTTATAGAAAACCATATATATATAAAAATAAATATATATATATATATACTCGGGAACATCGACTCCCGATTTAGAGAAATATTCACCTTCGGGTCCCTTATACTAAGGGTATACGCAACTACTGCTTATCTCTAGCATAGGTATTATGCAGTTTATAAGCATTTGAATTGACAATAGAATATCAAAATTATGAAACAGGCATGCATATATATCATACGGGTAGAAAACTTGCCTGAGTGTTCCGGGGTAGACTTAAGCTTAGAGTGGGTCTGGTAACCTATAAACAACAACATAAGCCGGAATTAGACCACGGTCGCTTAAGAAACTAGTCAAAACTCACTCATACCCTAACGGTCGCTTACGGTCGCTTATACGCTTAACGATTCACATAAGTCGCTCGAGTACCCTCGGCTCCACCATTTTTAATAAATTAGCCATTACGAATTTTAAGGCGACTCTTTCGCGAATACTCTACCAACTGACCTATTAACCTTACATAATTGTTTCATACTCCAAGTAGTCATTTAAGGACCTTAACCAAGGTTTCAAAGTAAGGGGAGGGGAAATGGTTCGTTCGCGAAACGTTGTTACTTAAAACGGTCGTTTCTCCTAAACCGTACATCGGATTCAAGCGAACCACATATCAAAACGAAGCTTACGACATAATCTATCTAAACATGGAAAAGTCACAGATTCAACAGTTAGCTCTCTGTCCCGAACACTAAGAACAAACAGTTATATGAAAACGGGCATTACGACGGCTATGTTTACGCGATTACCAAAGTTTAAACTACTCCAATCAACCATAAATTAACTCACATCCACCAATACAACCAAAATTCATCCAATACTTACTACATCAGTCCCTAACCTTATGATTTTCCCAACTCATTCCATCACAAACAAGAACCACTACTATACTAAGGTTCATTAACCAATAACCAAGATTTATAACTCAAACTCATTACAATCCAACCAAACTCTAAACATACATGAATCATGATTCCCATGAACTATACCAATCATAACAAGCTCTAAATATTTAAAATTAAGTCTAGGGTATGAGATTATACCTTCCTTTGTGAGTAGAAGTAACTAAGGAGCTTGAAACAACCCTTGAAAATCCTTACAAAAGCTTTATCTAAACAATACACAAGATCAAAAATTTAAGATTCTTGAAAATACTATTCACTCTCTTCTTCAATGATTTATTAAAAGAGATTGTGAAGGAAATGGGAGCTTAAACTCCTTGGATAGCCATAACTAATCATAAGGAACCTTGAATAATTACCTTGCAATTTATCATAGCTTGGATCTTGGAAATTGAATTTTTGTTCTTGGTTAAAATGAAGAAGCCGAGAGCTTCTTGTTCCTTTAGCAAAGTCAACTTCTAAATTTGTGTTATGATTTTCTTTGGCTTATTTGCTACACTTTTGTTGTTAAATTATTTTTACCATGGTGAAAAATGCATGGCTCACAATCAACCAACCATTCTTTCCACTTGTCATGTTTATGTCACCATGCTTAAGTCATCTTATTAACACATGTCATCTCCTTGTTAGTGTGATGACATCATCATCCACTAACCTATTTGATTAACCCTTAATTACTTGGCTAATGACCGCTTATCTGTTATACGGTTCACTTAACTTTCGTTCTCGTTTATCATTTGAGGGATCATACCCGGGATCTTATTACTTGGGTTCCCTTAAACCTTCCTCAATATTTTATATTCCTTTTATGATCCTCTCTTATAATCCTTGAATTTAAGTCCTTTTAATCACGTTACCTTATACTCAATTCTTTCGGTATCTGGTGGATTTTCGGGAAAAATCAAAGTGTTCGAATTTGGATTCTGACAATCTTTACATACACTTATATACCATATAGAGTACTAATAAGATCTCAGAATATCAATAAAAGAACTGCTACATAGTGTGGCATGAAAAGTTTTCTTATTCAGCATAATCAGCAAAATCACTATTCATAAGGGTTACAAAAAGTCCAAAATTTTTGGGGTTATTACAGTCTCCCCTCCTTAAAAGGATTTCGTCCCGGAATCAGATAGAAAATAAATGGGGGTACTTTTCTAGCATTGCACTCTCTAGTTCCCAAGTTGACTCCTCCATATTATGATTCTGCCATAGCACTCTGACTAGCTTGATCACTTTGTTCTGAAGCACCTACTCCTTTTTATCCATAATCTTCACTGGTTTTTCCACGTAAGTCAAGTCTGGTTGCATGTCCACCTGCTCGTATTCCACTATGTGCCCGGCATCCCAATGATACTTCCTTAGCATTGACACATGGAACACATTATGAACTTGCTACAGGTTCGGGGGTAGGGCTAGCTCATATGCTAACTTCCCAATACGTCTTAATATCTCCAAGGGTCCAACAAATCGTGGACTTAGCTTTCCTTTCTCTCCGAACCTCATCAATCCTTTCCAAGGCTTTCCAAGGGGATACCTTTCATAACACTAGGTCCCCGACTTCATACTCCTTGTCCTTTCGTTGTCAAATCAGCATACTTCTTATGTCCATCTTGGGCTACTACCAGCCGTCCTCTGATTAGATCTATTATATCCTTGGTCATTTGGACTACTGCTGGTCTGAGCATCTTGAACTCTACAACTTCATCCTAACATAAGGGAGATCGACATTGTCTTCCCTCAAGGATCTCATAAGGCGACATCTCGATAATGACATATGATCTATTGTCATAAGAAAACTCAATCCGTGTTAAGTGATCATTCCAAATTCTTTCAAGTCTATTGCATAAACTCTCATAATAGCTTCTAGCACTATAGCTTTTTCTTCTCAATACTCCTTCTTTTCTTGTTCGTAGTCATTACTATCTTCCATACATAATACTATACTTGTTACACTTTTGCTCGTTAGTATTCTATAACCTTTTAATAACCGCATCAACCTTAGTATCACGAACGCGTTAGATTCGGAATACCACCGCATTGATACTACTTCCTTTAGCTGCTTTCATCTTCGAAAGCTTGATCCATCGTATAGAAGTACAAGATTTTATTGAGAGATCACTGTGATCATGAACACTTGTTACATCATACAGTTAGTACAGAAGGTGGTCAGCCTTTAGTACTTGACAAGCAATTAAACAATAGATGGTATCCTACTAGGCTTCTATCACATAGATAGATAGTCATTCGGCAATACCTCCCATTCTGGAAGGGTTGTTCTTCTCAGCTTATACAAAATAAAAAGGAGAGAAAAGAACGAATTTAAGAGCATTATATAAAAAAATACTGCCACAAAATATCTGGCTTGGAATCTACCTCTGAACTATAGAGGTTTATCACAGGAGAACAAAAAATATATATATGTACATATCTCAACATCAAGTATTATAGCATCGTAATTCATGTTCCTGAATCTTTCACTAATCCGTCCATCATTCTATGGACCCATGCTCTTGCTCGAGCTTATAAACAATCACCGTTGAAACTCCCTCGACAGTGAAAATCGAATCTGGGATTTTATTCTAGACATCATCGTTATTAGAATTCTATGCTTGCACCGCAACCTTCCTCATATAGTAATACTACTCTTTATCGATAAGAAGAAATAAATATATCATAGGTAAATGTTCGGCTTAGTTGGTCTATCAATAATAACTTATACATCACCACGACCCGATTAGTGGTACTCAATCTCAACATCCATTCCAATACCACTCTCACGGTTGTAATTAATCGGCTCATTACTCGCAGAATCATTCCTGCATTACTATGGTCCACCGTTGACCTACTGTAGTCATTCGTTTTCCATGAAATCTTAATAGCTAACCATACGGAGTCCATACATATCGTATCGAATCCTTCTAAGGAGGTAACATAATCACCATTCATGATTCATGAAGAACACTCCTGATCCTGACGTACATACATGATATGAAGCAGATAAAATTACAGAAGAGTTTCAATGAAAGCAACGATAGCAGGCTAATACCATTATTTATCATATGTCTTTATTAGGAGACATGAAGCTCAAAGGTTCATTTAGTCCTTTCATAACATGGTCATGGCTTATCTCAAGATAGGACCTTCTAAGATAGGTAGCCCGCTCACAGCGCTACATGAATTAAATCTTTACCAAACTACTATTACGGTTGAGTATCGCACAATCATCGTAAGGAATGTCAATCTTTCACACCATAATACAACATTCATGGCTTTAACCATCATCATTGTATTCCTCTAGCACGAGCACCTATAATTGCTCTCTTACACTTAGAGTGTCGGCCACCTCATTGGCCTTTCCTGATAGTAATAGTTCCTTATAATCAATGTCTTTTGAACGATCTCCAACTAAATTTTCTACCTCATTTCCAATCACTGCTTGTGCGAAAACGCTCTTCCTTACGCTTTGGTGAGAAAAAAATATCACCATTTTTTTCCAAAAGTTATTGCCTCGATCTTTAGAGGTTAACATTGTCACGACTGACTCTCGGTCATACTTAGGACATCTTTTATCTTAGGTCCTTCTTATTTTTACCAATCTTGACCTTCATTGGTTCAATCTATACTTTCTCATGGTTTAACATGTGCACCACTTGGCATTATTATTATTACATCATATTTTCTTTATCAAAATTTCTATTCTTGAGAACTTTGAATATTACCTTTCTCCTTATAAGACCTCTAAGGTTATCCTTAAATCCTTCATCCTGTACTCCCTAGGTACATGGCATATCAAGATACCTGTTTACTAATACTAGAACCATTGTCTATATAGTTCTGAAAACTTTCTCCACTGATCTTTAAAGGTTTTTGTTGCCTTAGTCCTTCATTCCGTATCACCCAAACTCATAATGTCCCCATTAAGGGTGAAATTCCAACCTTTATGCATTCCCCTAGGATTCATCTCAAGTTATCGAGGTTCTATCCTTAATTCCACCTTTTAAAAGGTACATGCATCCTTCCATGGATAGATCAAGTCATATATCCTTGATAGATTATCTTATTCAATCATTCCCACCTCGATAGTCTATACCTAATTTCACAATAGCATCCTTATTCAAAATGAGGTCAATCAATATGGCCTCCAAAAGATAACAATGGTTATCCGCTTTTCTTACCTGATTTAGTAATGATAACAGGGATGTTCTAGAAGATATTTGTCATGTTCAGCGTGAACTTTTTAGTTCTAACTACTCATTTACCTCTTTATTTATCTCAACAATCATCTTAATGTTGGGATATCTTTTATACATGGTGTCCCCCTTTTTGGGTATCAATTCACATGTGTTACTTACACTTCACATTCTTAAAGGTCACTTCCTTCATCCAATTTCCTAATTTCTTACTTTCTTGTCTCCTCAGTCTATCCGTGTCTCATCAATTATCCTTCGAACTATCTCAAGGTTTCCTCGAATCCTCCCAACTTAAAGGGGATAAAATATATGTATCTTTTATGCCTTCAACCGTCAACTTTAACTCATGGTGAATCACCCTCATCCTCACGATCATATACTTTTCTATTTCTATTACTATGAGTCTTTAGGGTTTCCTCATACCCAACTCCCTTATCATTCCTCAAACTCTATTGCCTTTATATTCATTTCCACTTCAGTTTCTTTTTATTTACCTCTCTCTTACAATCATTTCACGAACCCACTAATCATTGACTTCAAACATCACATCGTTCTGGGATTCTTGTCCTCAGAATGAATCTTGACAATTTTTACAATCTTAGATTCATAATTCATTATACTCTTCCGCCTTTGGTCTAGCTCTAACTTTTATATGCTATCTCTTATCTTCCTTAGCTTTCCACTAGCGGGTGGCCTCTCCTCTTAGAAAGGTAAGTGGAAAAAACAGTCTTTTGCGCTTCATCGATCATATAAAATCTTAAATGATTCCTCTATTTCCTTTAGCCAGGCTCTTGTCTCGACTGGGTCAGCTTGTTCCTTGGAACTCTGAGAGCTTAGCGACTTAAAGTTTTGAAAGAATTTCCCATCGCATTGTTTCCTCAGGTGGTGGTTGGGGATAAAAGTATAAGTTTTGTTTAGGCAGGTCCATGAATTGCCCCATAGGAGTACCATCCTGGTTCTCCCTATCTTGCTCGACTTCTGTTTTCTCAGTATGAAATATTTCATCCTTCTCCCATAATTGGGGTTATCTTATACGTTAAAATCCTTGTTTTCCACTTCATTATGTTATGGGTTCCTTCTTTTTTGATGGCGACCTCCCTGACTATCACATTCAGGGTTTGCCCTAAATCTTATTCCTCAAACTATGGATTTCATCTAAGATCCAGTCCTTAAGCTCTTAAATGTTTGGAACCCAAATTCTGTAGGAATACCTCGTCATTCCCTTATCATCTTTCTCGGTATTAATCTCTTCTCCAGTTATTGGCTCTCTGCCTTCATTCATCACTTTTTCTTGGCATAATATGATCTTTTCCCATAATTCGGGATGTATTACAATCTCAAACAGCTTTTCGATACCGGCTCCGGTTACCTTCACTTCTATTTCCATTTTCTCGTAATCTCTTACCAATTCTTCCGAAGATATTATCATCTTGAGTCTCTCCTTTCTACCAAGGGTGTCAGCCACCACATTGGCTTTACATGGCTGATAAATAATCTCATAATCATAATCCTTGATTAGCTCTAACCACCTCTGGCGCATGTTGAGCTTTTTCTGCGTAAAAATATACTTGAGCTTTTGGAGTTTGCGTAAACCTCGCACTTCTCTCCATACAAGTAGTGCCTCCAATCTTCAGGGTAAAACTATTGTCGTGAGCTCAGGATCATGGGGGATATCGAATTTTATATTCCCTTAATTATCTTGATGCGTACATGATTACCTTACCGCGTTGCATAAGCACGCACCCTAATCCCTTGTGCGAAGCATCACTTATAAATCACAAAATCTCCTTTTTCCCTCCGGCAACACCAACGCAGGGGTTGTCACCAATCTTTTCTTCAGTTCTTGGAAGTTGTTCTCACATTCCTCTGTCCATTTGAACTTCTCAGTCTTACGAGTAAGCCGCGTTAAACGGGTTGTGATCTTTGCAAAATTTTGAACGAACCTACAGTAGTAACCGGCAATTCCTATCTCTTGTAGTCTCCCTGACTACGATCATCAATTCCTCAGCGATCAAATTTTTACTCTTGTTAGGATCCTCCTCAGCACAATCTCTTCTGGGACAACCTCCTCAATGGCTACATCCTCAACATGAGCATTATCCGGTCCCTCATTAGGACGCTCTATTGGATCCACAATCTGATCCCCAATATATAAACAAACATCATCGTATTGTTGCTCTTGAACTTCAGGGTTCGGAGTCCCACTACCATATACGATAACGAACTATGCTTCTTTCAAGATATTTATAAGGGTTCCCATAAGGGTTTTAACTGTCAGTACTACGTTAGGTAGTCTGACTATGAACTTGGCAAGAGTTCTTATTATCTTAGTGAACTTCTTATCTTAATGTCGCATCATCTCTGAGCTTTATAACGCTTAGCTCTGATACCATTTCTGTAACACCCCCAAATTCGGGGTCGGGGATCCGGGTTATCACGGGTTCCATTTCCCTTAATAATACCTAATCTTAATAATCAACCAACTACTGCGTACTGTGACCCCACAATATACACACACACCACAAGTTATAGTCTCAGAGATGAATATCCAAAAATAACACAAGTCATTTTATTCCATAATTATAATCCATTACACCCCAAAAGGGTTTCTGAATAAATTTACAAATTCTTTGCCATTATTACAATTCATAAGTATACATAAGTCTGGTACATCAAAAGTTGAAATCCTAGCCTATTGGTAGATCCTACCTCAGCTACAACGGCATCAACACCTACAGGAAACTGCAGAACATTTCCTATTCGCTCACGAATTGGGAACTTGGTCATGTTCATCTTGTCTATCTGTTGTTGTGTGATGAAAGAAGAAAGCAAGGGTGAGCAACAAGCCCACCAAAATAATATGTATAATGATTTACAATATGTGAGCATTCTTATAGTACTCATGAAAGTCTTGGTCAAGCAGATATGAACCAAGTTTGATATCTTAACGCGACCAAGTCACAAAATATTCAATATATATGTATATAAACTTTTTGAAATTTTGGAAATCCTCTTCCATGCATAATATACACAGAGTTCCAGTCTATAACTGTATAAAAATATCGTTGTAAGGTGATCTCATAAATCTAACCTTGTCTCAACATTTTTCTGAAAATCTTTGTCATGCATAAGGTAATCATTAACCAGATATAAGTAGAAAAGATGAAGTTACAAGATACTCCATTTACGAATACTACTTGAACTACCACCGTTCAAGGTATAATCAGTTTCAAAAGTTCATCACATAGATGAGACTACAAGATAAGACTTGAATAGATTCAATCTTTGAAATATCATTATAAAGAATGAAGTTACGAGATACTTCATTAAGTCCCGATATATATATACACCTATATATATATATACATTTCATACACTCCTTGAAAACCTCTGTTATGAAAATTATAAACAGAGTTGCAATATACAATGAATTTGGAAAGGAGAAAACATTGGCATAAACCTGATATCTTGCTGATCAGGCAAAGATACCAATTAAGTCACCTTTTTTACCAAGTAGATGGATGAATCTCCCACTGGTCATCACCCTGGCCACATTAGGACCTTATGTTGGACTGCCACTTAGCCACTTACGCATTGATGGACTCCCACTGAGCCACTTTACACTTCCATGGACGCCCACTGAGCCCATGTTGCTTATGCCGACTTAACTAGATGGACTTACTTCACGAACGTTGGGCAAGTAATTAAAATGTTTTCTCAAAACAGCAACCTCGTTGCGAATATAAAATACACCACAGAGTCGGGTCCCTCAGGTTTTGAGCGAGTATTTAAATCCTCTTCGAAAGGAAGATCTTAATTCTGAAAATGAGTTTTGGGATCCGCTCTAACTTTTAAAATCATTTTGAAGACTCGTAAACATTTTAAAGAATGTTTAGAGTAATGATGATTTAATAAAATATATCAATCCCGATATATTAGGAAATATCTGAATATTATTATTTAAATAACATTCCCATAAGGATAATCTTTATGAAAATATTTGAAGTAAAAGTTTTAAAACTCATACTTGAAATAAATAATAAATAACAAAAGATACACTTATACGAAAGTACGATCTTTATTTGAATAATCGAAATAAGTTTGATATTTATTCACACCATCGAATATACCTTATTCGATTAATAGTTATAGAAATATATATATATATAAATAAATATATATATATATACTCGGGAACATCGACTCCTGGTTTAGAGAAATGTTCACCTTCGGATCCCTTATACTAAGGGTATACGCAACTACTGCTTATCTCTAGCATAGGTATTATGCAGTTTATAAGCATTTGAATTGACAATAGAATATCAAGATTACGAAACAGGCATGCATATATATCAAATCAATATGCTCCAATATATCGCAAGATTTGCTAATAACAATCATGCACTTATCACAAGATAATGCATATACACATATACATCACAACAACAGTTATACGGGTAGAAAACTTGCATGAGTGTTCCGGGGTAGACTTAAGCTTAGAGTGGGTCCGCTAACCTATGAACAACAACATAAGCCGTAATTAGACCACGGTCGCTTAAGAAACTAGTCAAAACTCACTCATACCATAACGGTCGCTTACGGTCGCTTATACGCTTAATGATTCACATTAGTCGCTCGAGTACCCTCGGCTCCACCATTTTTAATAAATTAACCGTTACGAATTTTAAGGGGACTCTTTCGCAAATACTCTACAAACTGACCTATTAACCTTACATAATTGTTTTATACTCCAAGTAGTCATTTAAGGACCTTAACCAAGGTTTCAAAGTAAGGCGAGGGGAAATTGTTCGTTCGTGAAATGCCGTTACTGAACACGGTCGTTTCTCTTAAACCGTACATCGGATTTAAGCGAAACACATATCAAAACGAAGCTTACGATATAATATAGCTAAACATGGAAAAGGCACAGATTTAGTAGTTAGCTCTCTTTCACGAACACTAAGAACAAGCAGTTGTATGAAAACGGGCATTATGACGGCTATGTTTACCCGATTACCAAAGTTTAAACTACTCCAATCAACCATAAATAAACTCACATCCACCAATACAACCAAACTTCATCCAATCCTTACTACATCAGTCCCTAACCTTATGATTTTCCCAACTCATTCAATCACAAACAAGAACCACTACTATACTAAGGTTCATTAACCAATAACCAAGATTTACAACTCAAACTTATTACAATCCAACCAAACTCTAAACAAACATGAATCATGCTTCCCATGAACTATACCAATAATAACAAGCTCTAAATATTCAAAATTAAGGCTAGGGTATGAGATTATACCTTCCTTGGTGAGTAGAAGTAACTAAGGAGCTTGAAACAACCCTTGAAAATCCTTACAAAAGCTATATCTAAACAAAACACAAGATCAAAAATTTAAAATTCTAGAAAACACTATTCACTCTCTTCTTCAATGATTTATTGAAAGAGATTGTGAAGGAAATGGGAGCTTAAACTCCTTGGATAGCCATAACTAATCATAAGGAACCTTGAATAATTACCTTGCAATTTATCAAAGCTTGGATCTTGGAAATTAAATTTTTGTTCTTGGTTAAAATGAAGAAGCCGAGAGCTTCTTGTTCCTTTGGCAAAGTCAACTTCTAAATTTGTGTTATGATTTTCTTTGGCTTGTTTGCTACACTTTTGTTGTTAAATTATTTTTACCATGGTGAAGAATGCATGGCTCACAATCAACCAACCATTCTTTCCACTTGTCATACTTATGTCACCATGCTTAAGTCATCTTATTAACACATGTCATCTCCTTGTTGGTGTGATGACATCATCATCCACTAACCTCTTTGATTAACCCTTAATTACTTGGCTAATGACCGCTTATCTGTTATGCGGTTCGCTTAACTTTCGTTCTCGTTTATCGTTTGAGGGATCATACCCGGGATCTTATTACTTGGGTTCCCTTAAACCTTCCTCAATATTTTATATTCCTTTTATGATCCTCTCTTATAATCCTTGAATTTAAATCATTTTAATCACGTTACCTTATACTCAATTCTTTCGGTATCTGGTGGATTTTCGGGAAAAATCAAAGTGTTCGAATTTGGATTCTGACGATCTTTACATACACTTATGTACCATATAGAGTACTAATAAGATCTCAGAATATCAATAAAAGAACTGCTACATAGTGTGGCATTTAAAGTTTTCTTATTCAGCATAATCAGCAAAATCATTATTCATAAGGGTCACAAAAAGTCCAAAAATTTTGGGGTTATTACAATAGTTGTCTTTTTACCTTTAAACTTCAATGTCTGTAAAAACTGACTTGATTCTGTACCAGCTTCAATCTCCAGAATACCTTGGTCTTCATAAGCATTTGTGACTGTCAGAGTTTGCTTTGTAGTCACAGTCAGCTTTTTTTGTCTTCCACTTCTCCCTCTTTCTTCTCCTTTTCTAGATTGGCTGCCAGTGGTTTTAGAAGTACCACTAGTACCAACTAGTTCTCCACCTTTCTTTCCAGAAATATCTTTTCTTCCTCCTTTACTTCCTCCATCAGGACCATCATCTTTGTCATCAGCAACTTTTAGTTGGAGTTGTTTGCATTTAGATTTTAAAAATTTCTCCCCTTTTTAGAATCATCATCAAGTAAGAGTGAAACAATAAGCTCCAAAGATTGTTGTACCTCATCTAACTGGCCAAACATCTTCTCTTGAGTAGCTTCCAACTTGGCTTAGTTGGCTTTCAGTTTGTCTTATCTAGCAATGATGGGCTTCAATTGCTTGGTCATCTGATGCGAAGCAGTAAGTTTGGTTTCCAAGAAAGATTCCTAAGCTTATCAATCTGAGAGTTAGCTTGAGATTGAGTGTTTCAAACTATTTTAATCAGTAGTGTAGAAGCTTTGAGATGAGTCAGGATATCAGGATTTGTAATGTTCTTCTCTGTTGTCTCCAAATGTCTAGAGACATTAGCAACAGAGATAGGATGTGAAACATCCTTCCATTTAGAAGTACAAAATGCATCAAAAAACTCTTTACTGTTTTTAGCATATAATCTCAATTATTTTTCTCTTTCTAACATGCCTTCGGGAAAGATAATCTCATTAAGATCTTCATCAGGATCTAATTGTACATTGATGTTTGATTCAGCAATATCTTCTCCATCACTAGGATCACTTTCATGTACAGATTCTTCATTAGCAACTGGTTCCTGAACTAACTATGCTATTTCATCCTCAGCATCAACATTTAAGAGAGAATCAAGAATTGGTGCAGTATGTGATCCAGATGCTTCAGAAACTGTCATACCCTCAGCATTTAACTCCACATCTTCAGGAATTTTAGTCATATGAAGTGGAGCTTCAGCATTTATCTCCAATATTTCAGTGCATGTAAAGTGTTGTGGTGATTCAGGAATTGTGAAGTGAATTTGAGTGGACTGTTCTTCTTCTTGAACATCAATAAGAACAAGGAGAATACTAGTGGATGGAATAAAAAGATGATTGGACTGCAAGAAAGTATCAGCACTTAGACCTGCAGGAAAATTATTAGCATTTGATGCATCAGAGTTTACAGTAGGGACCACAGGCTGGTTATCAACAACTGTTTCTTTAATACTCTGAGCACCTACAAAATAAATTAAAGAACCACTTAAATCTCTATATTCTTTTAAATTAGTATCACTACTTCTCACTGCACTCATCTCACGACTTTTAAGAGTCAGAGTTTCCTCACAAGAATTAACTAAATCTTGACACTCATCTACCTCTCTTTTTTCCAGGTAAGGATCATGCCTCTCTTTAATTCTATTTTTCTCTAGATCTTTTCTCTCATTCTCACATGAAAGGCTCATAAAATTTTGTTCTACAGAAATAAAAGGTGGTTGAGAAGAGTTTTCTACGGTCACGTGACCAGGGGTGCCCTTTTATAAAGGACTAGACATGATCATTCCATTAGGATTTATAGAACTAACAGAAACTGACATAACAATATCAGGATTTAAATTAAATGCTGATAAAGAAAGTTCAGTATTTGTACCTTGTGTGTCTGAAGGTTCATATTCCAAAATAACATCCAAAGGAGGTAATGATAGAATATCAGCAAATAGTGGAGTTGGATGTATCCTTCCTTTAGTATCAACTGCCAATATAACTGGACTAGAAGTCATGCCTTCATTACTACTTTGAGGAAATGGTTCTTGTGGGGCTGGAGATTCAAAAGTTGTTGGATTACTTTGAAACTCAGGTTCTTATGTACTCCTCTCCTCAGATTCAGTATATGACTCTTGTGCAGCTCCAAGTTTTAAACCAGCTGTCTTCTTTGAAGAATGAGACTCAATAGTCATGCAGAAAGCTTTGACCTTGGAGACCTAATTAGGAATTTTAGCTGTAGTTGCATCATGCCAGTCTTGGATTGAATGTTCAGCAAGAGGTGAAATGTCTTCTACATCCCTTTGAGATGTAGGTTCTTGTGTGAATGGATCAGGATTTACAGTTGTAGCTTCTGCATCCCTTAGAGATATAGGTTCTTATGTGCTTGATCTATGAAACTTTCCTTGTTTCTGCAGCCTCTTTGTTATCTTCTCTAATTGCTCATGAGTAACCTCCCTCACTTTTCTCTTCAGCTTCATTAGATAATCATAGATTATAACAAGTATATCAGTAGATAAATTCCCTGAGCATTAGTAATTGGCTTTGCTGACACAAATATATCTTATTCCTCCGCGGCTATTTCCTGCTTGAGCTTCAGCATTTGTTGAGCAAAGTAGGTCTTGACCAACTTCTTTATCTTTGGTCTAGACCTTGAATCAGTAGTTACATCATCAGGATTTATTGTGCACTCCTTAGTGGGTAATACAACTGGTATCTGAGTAGAATTAGGATTTAGCTTCTTGAATTTTGATGATAAGGTGGCATTTTCCCCATCCTCTGATTCTGACTCAGGAAGTATAACTTTCTCTTGACAAGTTCTGAAGGTTTAAAATAAGTAGAAACGTGTACCTTGGAACCACTAGATCTTCCAACAATGGCATTATCACCAGTGTCTTGTGTAAACTTCAACACAACTCTCTGACCATTAGGCCTAGCAGACTGAGCAATAATGTCCAGTGGGTTCTCAATAGAAATAATAACTCTAGCATCAGTCTTTGATTATATCTTTCATTTTACAACAGGTTTCTTTTGGGAGGTACCTGAGGTGGATTGTGTTTGAGGAAGTGTTTGGGTTGCAATACTTGGGTTAGCTACAGGGGGTTGCCAACTGTAATAGCATGTAACCTAGCACTTTGTTGATTTTACAATTCATAAGTCTCAGGAATCCTTGCAATAAGCAAGTTCCTAGCAGAAAGTAGTAACCTTAAAGGTGCAAGAGCAACCTTTTCCTTATCCTTAGAAATTAAATCATGGAAATCCCTTTTGTGAGCTTAAACACTGATATAATTTGATTAGCAGGGATTGGAGTATCAAGGAAACAAATATTGAAAATTAAATGACAGAATCTAGCATAATACACTATATTTCTATCAACTTTTAATATATCCCCTATAAAGAATAAAACTAATCTACCAAAGTCATAGTAAGAACCATGGATTAGAGAGTACCCAATTTGATGTGTCATGATAGAAAGGGCATCAAAATTTGTGCATGTGTTTTTGAAAGCCCTGGTAATGCATTCAAAGTAGAAATTCCACTCCTTCCTCAGACCATTCATTTTCAACTTCCCCATGTTCTTCATCTCCTTATCATAACTAATGACTGAGAAAAACCTCATCATCTCACTATCTTCAACAAAAGAGGAGTAGGAGTTGTGAGCAAGGAGAAAAGGAGCATTCTTAACAGTTTGAGGAGTGACAACCCTCCTCTGATTGTTGAATTCAAAAATGATGCTAGGAGTGCCTGCTTCACCTCCATCATCATATAATCCAGTTCTCTAGAAAGTGAGAACCTGGTCTCCAGACACAACTATAGGTTCAGTCAAAGCAAAACCCACTTCACTGGCTTTCAATAAATCCTGAAAGAGGTGAAAGACGGGAATTATCCCGGTGTAATCTAGAATAGCAGCATAGTTGTTGGTGATGAACTTAGCACCACAATGAACAAATGTAGATAATGTAGCAGGTGAAGACATGATTAATCTGTGTAGAAAAGCTTAAAAACTAAAAAGGGTTTCAGCATTTATCTTAGAGAGAAGAAGAGAATTAAAGAGTAAGAGAGTGATAAAAATTTGATAAAGTGATAACTGAAAATCAAAAATTGATTTTGTGTAACACGATACTCTAACTCACACAGATGATTCAACTTAGTGGGATACATGGCAAGATGTTATTGATCAGGAAAAAAATCATAATACGGGTATTAATGTGCAGTAATTACGTGCACAGTTACACAAGATATTGTTTTACAAAAGCTCAAACATTTTTCCTATCCTCACGCCATTAGCTTGACACTTGTAATCAATTTCATAAAACTACCCACTACTCTACATCACTATTTTAATTAAAATACTGTTTCAAGAAATTTTTTGAATAAATTTAATAAGAAATCGGAGTTTAACAGTCAATCAGAGTTTGGCCATTATCAGTATTTAATTAACTGTTGTCAGGACTTATCAGTCAACACAAGTTTGACCAATATCAGTATTTAGCTATACACTCAGAGTTTATCATGCAACTACTATCAGAGTTTAACTATTAGGATTTAAACTCAACTTCAATTTTAAATATCAATTAGCATTGAATACATGGCATCAGTGTTTAACATAATTATCAAACTTTAATAGATATTGATATATAGTAAAAGATATCACACCTTGATCATATTTCCCTGTTACAGATCACAGTTTATCCATCAGTGTTTAAGAATTATCATGAAATCAGTCCCAATTCATTCACCAGTCTTGTAAAAGCAGCCTCACAAAGTGGTTTGGTGAAGATATTTTCTAACTGCTGATCTGTAGGCACAAAATGCAATTCCATTGTACCTTCTATTACATGTTCCCTTATGAAATGGTACCTTATGCTGGTGTGTTTAGTCATTGAATGATGTACTGGATTTCATGTCATTGCAATAGAACTTTGATTATCACAATATATAAGAATTTTAGAATATTCTAACCCATAATCCAGTAACTGATTATTCATCCAAAGAATTTAAGCACAACAGCTTCTTGCAGCAATATACTCAGCTTCTATAGTTGAAGTGAAAATTAACTTTTATTTCTTGCTAAACCAAGAAACCAATCTACCACTTAAAATTTGGTAGCTTCCTGGAGTACTTTTCCTATCTATTTTGCATCCTGCAAAATCTGCATGTGAATATCCAATTAGCTAAAAATCTGAATATCTAGGATACCACAATCCAACATTCATGGTGCCTTTGAGATATTTAAAAATTCTTTTTACAGCTAATAAATGGGGTTCCCATGGATCAACTTGGAACCTTGCACACAGACAGGTAGCATGCATGATATCAGGTCTACTAACAGTCAAATATAGGAGTGAACCAATCATACCTCTGTAGTTAGTTATATCTACTGATGAACCAGTATTTAAATCTAACTTGGTTACAGTGGCCATAGGAGTTGATGCAGATGAACCGTCTTGCATCCCAAACCTTTTGAGCAGATTCTTGGTATATTTTCCTTGATTGATGAAGATTCCTTATTCAGTCTGTTTAAATTGTAATCCCATAAAATAACTCAATTCTCCCATCATACTCATTTGATATCTTGACTGCATTAGCTTTATAAATCTCTCACAGAGTTTATCATTAGTAGAACCAAAAATGATATCATCAACATATATCTAAACTAACAATAAGTCCTTACCATGGTATTTATAAAATAGAGTTCTATCAATTGTACCTCTTTTGAAACCACTTTTCAATAAAAATTGAGCAAGTGTTTCATACCATGCCCTTGGAGCTTGCTTTAATCCATAGAGTGCCTTATCCAGCTTATAGACATGATCTGGATACTTTGGATCAATAAACCCTGGAGGTTGTTCAACAAAACTTCCTCTTCAAGTTCACCATTTAGAAATGCACTATTTACATCCATTTGGAACACCTTGAATTTCATGTGAGCAGCATAGGCTAGAAAAATTCTGATTGCTTCAAGCCTTGCAACTGGAGCAAAAATCTCATCATAGTCAATCCCTTCATGTTGTGAAGAACCCTTTGCAAATATCCTTGCTTTATTCCTTGTAATAATGCCCTCACTGTCAGTATTATTTCTAAACACCCACTTTGTACCAACTACTGATCTATTTTTTGGCCTTGGTACTAATGTCCAGACTTTGTTCCTTTCAAATTCATTCAATTCCTCTTGCATTGTTGTGATCCAGTCAGCATCTTGCAGAGCTTCTTCCACTTTCTTGGGCTCAGTTTGAGATAGAAAAGAATGGTAGAGACATTCATTTTGAGCGGCTTTTCTAGTCTTTACACCACTGTCAGGAGTTCTAATAATTAAGTCAGGTGTGTGTGACTTAGTCCATTTTCTTGCATAAAGAAGTTGACTTCTTGAAGTAGAACCTCCCCCTTGATCCATGAAGTTTCTAGTTTCATTTTTCCTTGTACCATCATTGTTTTCTGAAGCTCCCCCTGAATCAGTATTTCCAGTACTATCAGTATTTGCTTCATCAGTATTTGAGGAATAAGAGTCTGATTGAGTATCTACTGAAGTTCCTTGATTTGAATCACTTGACTCTTGATATGAATCATGTTTCCCAACTCAACATGTGCTTCAGTATTTACATAGTTGCCACTTACATGTGGCTCATCAGAGTTTAGAGTTATACCAGGATTTGCAGTATCAGGATTTGTCAGATCATCAGGATTTAACCGTTCAGCATATGGTACTTCATTTTCAAATCTCAACTCTTCATGGTCATCTACAATTTTTAGACTTGTAATCTTTTTATCATCAAAAGACACATGAATAGATTCCATGACCACCCTTGTTCTCAGATTATAAACTCTGAAAGCTTTTATTGACAGTGGGTATCCAATAAAAATGTCTTCATCAGCTTTTAGATCAAATTTAGTAATCTGTTCAGGATGAGTTTTAAGAACAAAGCATTTGCAACCAAATATGTGAAAGTATTTCGAATTTGGCTTCTTCCCTTTCACCATCTCTGTGGCGCCCTCCAAACCCGGGTCAGAAGTTTGGGGTCCACACACACACCTAAATTATAACCCGCTTATAACAATAATAAAGATAATAATAATATATGCAGTGACCCTACTTACCAACCACCACGGACCGTAACAGGTTAAAGTATGCACACAAGCCAAACACACTAATATATTACAAACCGTTCAAATCCCAACTATTTCAAACTCAAACTGAGTATTAAACATTATTACAAACTTTTACAAACTTAAATTATTCCAAAAGAATCCTACTAGCTCAGCTTCCTCAACCTGAACCCTAAGCTCTCGCGCTGGACTGGGGATCCTCTTTACCAACTGGTTCCTTTTTAACTGGAAAGAATATAAACAACATCGCACAAATGAGCTAACTAGCTCAGCAAGTCACAATGACAAAACTGAGAATAATGATCATCAGGTGAATATGATTATGATATCAAGTGAACAATGGATTATGATTTAGAATTGGATATTATACTTTTAATTTAAAAACCAAGGTTAGGCTGCTGATCAGTCACGCACTAACCCCGAGCAAGGCACACAGCATTGCTCTAACTACTGGATCCAAGGCACACATTGGCCTAACTTGACCATTATATGGTCTGACCACGAATCTGGTCCACAATTTTATAAAAACAATCCAATTCTAACATAATAACAGAATATACAATAATAAACAATAACCGAAATCATTAACAACAATAAATGTTTAATAATGAAAGGGTTTCAATCCTTGTAAGGATCAATAAGGCAATTTAAAAGCTTGGATACTGGGTAATGAAAGAATTGGATAACAAAGGAATCAACATTTCAGGGTTTCAAAGATTTGGGCTTTCAAAGCATAGGATACAATGATTGAATGTACAAGTAATTCAGTTCAGTGTTTGGGATTTTGTTTACATATATTTGTGGAGTAGTATCGTATACTTGAGATTTGTGTTTAGGTGTACAACAATCAATGGTCTAGAAAGAATAAGGTTTATGGCTCAAGAACAATAACTGGAATCAGAGTTTAGGTTTCAGTGCTTCAAAGCACTTGTAATATTAATTTGACTATCAAATACTACAATATCTCAAGAAAGTTCGGAACACTTGCCTGATATTAGCTTACTACACTGCACTCGCTTCCAATCACAAGCATCTTACTCCTCAACTATCTGTTTCCCTTTCTTACGTCTTGCCTCTTCTGCTCACATAGCATACGCATCTATCAATAATTTACTCATGGAATTCTATTCAACACATACTTCTGTCTACCCTTCGTTTTACCCAAATCCGATTAACGGATTGAAAGTTATGCAATAATCAAGTAAACACTGAATATATAGACCTATAGTCAATTAACAAGTCACATATAGCACATAATACATCACGTAATCAATGATATATTATTTATAAAGAAGTCTCGGGTGTCATAAATAGGCTTTCTGGTATTTAAAATGATTTTTAAAACATTTTTCGGAATTAAAACGGGTCGTTGGATCAATTTCGGGTTAATAAACAGGGTTCGGTTGGCCAATTCTGGCTCCGAAATAATTTTAGAATAATTATCGAGCCTTGGAAATAATTTAGAATAATATTTTAAAGCTCGAAACTATTTTTCAGAATTTTTAAATCATTTTTAAATAATTAAATCTAATTAAATAAGTTATTAAAATCAATTAATAATTAATTAAATCAATTAATCAATTAATTTTCAAATTAATTGACCAATTAATCAATTAGAAATTAACTGGAATTAATTAATTAATTAATTTAGATTTATTTATGAATTAAAACTAATTTTCAGAATTAAAATAATAATTTTTAGAATTTTCAGAAATTAAAAACGAATTTTTATACTAAAAATAAATAGGAAATATGATTTTTAAACATTTTTAAAACAGAAATCCAATTTTTGCAAAGTCTGGAAACTACAGGGACCAAACTGCATCGTTTTCAAAACTTCAGGGACCAAACTGCAATTTTGCAGTCCAATCGCCGGAAAAAGTCGGGGATGGCCGGAGAACACGTTCCCGGCGTTCTCACCCCACCAACACCTCCAGATCACATCTACACAACATCAGGAACACAACCATGCAATCAATTCATCCTAACAATCCCTGAGTTGGCCGGAATTTGGCCGTGAAATTTTCCAGTTTCCGGCGAACATCGGAAAACTTCAAAACACAACTCCCTTCTCTACAGACCTCGTTGGTTCATGAAACTTATACGACTAGATTGCAAATTTCACAGAGACTACAACCCACTATAACACAACATCAATCTATCACAGAATAAGAAACCCCCAAATTTCAATTAAGAACATTCATACGGGTTATAAACCCTAATTTTAAAATTCGAAAATCAAACTCAAATTTGAACATGTTATTGAACTCCAAATCAGACGTATGACATATAAAAATCATCAGGAAAACAAGCTCTACAACATGCAATCATCAAATCATACAAACAATCATCCGAACAAAAATTCATATTTTTAATAAAATAAATTCGAAAATAAATAAATTTTTAGAAAAATAACCTTGATTTCTGCAGGTGTATGGATTACAGAATCTGGTAGAGCTCTTCAAGACCTTCAGATTGGTTACTCGAGCTTTCCAAACCGAATTCAATAACACCTCCAAATGCTTGTTTGATTCTTAGAACAGTTTTAGGAAATTAGGGTTTTTCTCTGAAAATTATATAATTATCTATCTGCGAATGATTTTGATACGAAATAAAATTCGGTAAAAGGCTATTTATAATTACGGAAAATTAGTATCCCGTTGGATCATTCCGGATATAAAACGGTACGTTTATTTGTAAAAACTGATCCAAACGGTATCGGTTTTCGGGATAATTATCCAAATCAGTACAATTTGTACTGCGGTCTTGGTCTCAGCGCCTGGTTACACGTATTACGAAGTGATAATTGTGTTAGTTTAATAAAAAGCTCCCGTTTATCGAAAATACGGGTTTTATTGATTTACTGAAACGAATATTGTATCGAAAATGTTGCGCCGGGACCCGCGCAGGACAAACCGTACGCCGGATCGAAAAAGTCGAAACATGGAATATGCTCGGAATATTACAATTAGGTTAGGAAGGAGTTCTCGAAAGAGTTTCGGGTTCCAAAAACGTAACAACGGTTGACGTCTGTTGGTTCCCGTTTTTATAAAATATATTTTAATTACCCGGAAAAAGATTTCAGAAATTTCATATGATTCTTATAAATCCATAAACCAACATAAAAATAATTAGGAAGATATGACAATTATCTATATTTTATTTTGGACATATAAAAATTAAAATACTCAATTAATATTATTTTTGAATATTCGAGTACAGATAACACTTAACAATTAGCTCACAGAATAGATACTGAACACACATAATAATTATATAATAGCAAAAATAATTACACGATATATCCCGGATATTACATCCTTCCCCCCTTAAAAGGATTTTGTCCTCAGAATCTCTAAGAAAACAAATGAGGGTACTTTTCTCTCATATCACTTTCTAACTCCCAGGTTGACTCTTCAACCTTTGGGTTTCTCCACAATACTCTTACTAACTTTACCACTTTATTTCTCAATACTTTCTCTCTTTCCTCTAGACTCTCTATCGGACTCTCTATATATGATAAATCTGCTTGAAGTTCTATTGGCTCATATTCTATTACATGCCTGGAGTCTGGATTATATTTCTTAAGCATTGATATGTGAAAAAACATTGTGAATGTGCTCCATGTGCGGAGGTAATGCCAATTCGTAAGCTACTTTGCCAATACGCTTTAGGATTTCAAAAGGTCCGACATATCTTGGGTTTAGCTTCCCTTTCTTCCCAAACCTTGTTAGTCCTTTCCACGGTGATACTTTCAATAATACCAAGCTTCCTTCTTCAAATTCCATGTCTTTTCTCGACTGGTCTGCATATTTCCTTTGACGATCTTGTGCGGCTATTAATCTTTTCTGGATAATTTCAACAACTTCCTTTGTCTGCTGTACCAATTCGGGTCCGAGTATTTTGCGTTCTCCTACTTCATCCCAATATACTGGAGATCTACATTTGCGTCCATAAAGGGCTTCAAAAGGTGGCATCCCAATGCTGGCATGATAACTATTGTTATAAGCAAACTCTACCAGGGGTAAATGTTCGTCCCAACTTCCTTTAAAATCAATAGCACAAACACGTAGCATGTCCTCGATTGTCTGGATCGTTCTTTCACTTTGGCCATCCGTTTGGGGGTGATAGGCCGTACTCATATTCAGTCTTGTTCCCAAACATTCTTGAAAACTCTTCCAGAATCTTGAATTAAATCTTGGATCTCTATCAGATACGATAGACACTGGAACTCCATGACGAACTACGATCTCTTTCAAGTACATATGAACTAACTTGTCGAGCAAAAATCTTTCATTTATAGGCAGAAAATGAGCTGACTTGGTAAGTCTATCTACTATAACCCAAATGGCATCATGATTAGTCCTTGTCCTTGGTAATCCAACTATGAAATCCATGGTAATATGTTCCCACTTCCACTCTGGAATCTCCAATGGCTGTAGCAATCCGCTTGGTCTCTGATGCTCTGCTTTAACTCTCTGACAGGTATAACATTTGCTAACCCATTCCGCAATTTCCCTCTTCATATCTGGCCACCAATAATTCTTCTTTAAATCTCTGTACATTTTGGTACTCCCTGGATGGATAGAATATCTTGAACTATGTGCCTCTTGTAAAATTTCATTTTTCAGTTCTGTCACTGGTGGAATCCAAATTCTTGAAGAAAACCTAAGAATACCTTGATCATCTTGTTTCATGCATAATTCCTCACCTACCAAACTATTTATATCTTGATCCATTATCTCTTTCTGGTATTTCTTTATTTTCTCCAATAACTCCGGTTGGAAAATCATACCGTACACTTTTGCTTCCTCAGGCTTACAAATTCTAATCTCAAATTCCAATTTTTGAAATTCTTTATATATCTCTTCAGGTACGGATAACACATTTAACTTTTCCTTCCGACTTAACGCATCTGCTACAACGTTCGCCTTACCGGGATGATAATTAATCGAGCAATCATAATCCTTGATCAATTCTAACCATCTCCTTTGTCTCATATTAAGTTCCTTCTGGGTAAATATATATTTCAAACTTTTGTGATCCGTGAAAATCTCACATTTTTCTCCATACAAATAATGTCTCCAAATCTTCAAAGCAAATACTATGGCTGCTAACTCCAAATCATGAGTAGGGTACTTCTGTTCGTGTGGTTTCAATTGCCTTGACGTATACGCAATCACCTTGTCGTGCTGCATAAGAACACATCCTAATCCTTTATAAGAAGCATCGCTATAAATTACGAAATTCCCTTGATCGTATGGAAGTGACAAAACAGGTGCTGTGATTAATCTCCGCTTCAATTCCTGAAAACTTTCTTCGCACTTGTCATTCCATATAAACTTTTCATTCTTTCGTGTAAGCTTTGTCAATGGTGTTGCAATTCTTGAGAAATTCTGAACGAATCGTCGATAATATCCTGCCAATCCCAAGAAACTTCTTACCTCAGTGGGTGTTCTCGGTCTTTCCCAATTCATAATTGCCTCGATCTTTGCCGGGTCCACTTTGATCCCTTCATTACTGACTATGTGTCCTAAGAACTGAACTTCCTGTAGCCAAAACTCACACTTCGACAATTTAGCATATAACTTCTTTTTCCTTAAAATCTCCAAAGTTGTCCTTAAATGTTCCGCATGATCCTCCTCCGTCTTTGAATAGATCAAAATATCATCTATAAATACTATAACGAACTTGTCCAAATATTCTTTGAAAATTCTGTTCATCAGGTCCATAAACGTTGCCGGGGCGTTGGTCAATCCAAAAGACATCACTAAAAACTCGTAATGTCCATACCTTGTTCTGAAAGCTGTCTTTGGTATATCTTCTGGTTTAATCTTCAGTTGATGATATCCCGATCTTAAATCGATCTTGGAGAAATACTTGGCTCCCTTCAATTGGTCAAATAAATCATCAATTCTGGGTAACGGATACTTATTCTTGATTGTAAGCTTGTTGAGCTCCTTATAGTCGATGCACAGTCTCATGCTTCCATCTTTCTTCTTGACAAATAATACCGGTGCACCCCACGGGGATACGCTGGGTCTAATTACTCCTTTCTCTAACAGCTCTTGTAATTGCTTTGCTAACTCTTTCATCTCAACGGGCGCCATTCTATACGGGGTCTTGGATACTGGTTCGGTTCCAGGTGCTAAGTCGATTGCAAATTCAATTTCTCTATCTGGAGGAAGTCCTGGTAACTCGTCGGGAAATACATCTGGAAATTCCTTCATAACTGGAATATCTTCAAGTTTTGCTGGCTCCTGACTTCTGTCGATCACATATGCTACGAAATGCTCACATCCTTGTCGTAGTAACTTCTTCGCTTGAATCATCGTTAAGAACTTCTTTACCTGCTTATGTCCCTTGAACGTTACTATTCTTTCGTCTGGCGTTTTCACCATTACTTTCTTATTTCGACAATCTATCTGAGCATCATGCTTAGATAACCAATCCATCCCTAATATAACGTCAAATTCTCCTAACTTAAACGGTATCAAATCTACATAAAACTTACTACCAGAAATCTCAATCTCACAATTCCCACAAACTTGGTTAACAGTTACACGTTCTTGATTTGCTAATTCCACAGTCATTATTTCATTTAAATACCCAACTGGACAATTTAACTTACTAACAAAATCTTATGAAACAAACGATCGAGTTGCTCCCGAATCTATTAACACTTTGGTAAATAAAGAATTCACATTAAGCGTACCTGCCACGACATCCGCATCCTGGATAGCATCCTTCACCGACATGTCAAAAACTCTAGCCCTCGGAGTCTCATTCACTGTTGGGGTAGATCCCATAATCCTTAATGCATTACTGACTGGGGCTGGTGTCTTGCAATCCCTGGCCATATGTCCTGGCTTCCCACATTTAAAGCATGTGAATCCAATGACTGGAACCTTCACTGCTGGATTCCGGATAGGCTGATCCTTATTTGCTGGCTCTCTTGCTAGCTGATTTCGGCACTCCCTCGAGTAGTGCCCTTTCTGGTTGCATTTAAAACATACCACATTCAACTTGTTACAAACTCCCCCATGCTTCTTTCCACATACTTGACAATCTGGAAAGGTTAATCTCAACTGATTCGGCTGATTCACATTAGCTGGACGATTGCCCTGGCCTCCGTCTCCTGCATTTTGTCTCCTGAAATTAAAATTTCTCCCTGACTGGAACTTGCCCTTCTTAAAGTTTGGAAACTTCCCTGGTTGTGACTAACCCTCACTTCCCTCAACTTTCCTTTTCTTGCTTTTCTTTTCCTTCTGGAACATCTCACTCTCTGTCTCTGCGATCATAGCCTTCTGTACAACCCCGGCATAGGTATCCAATTCAAAAATAGCTACCTTCCCTCTGATCCATGGCTTCAAGCCTTGCTGGAATCTCTTAGCTTTCTTTCTATCAGTATCAACATACGACGGCACATACCTTGACAATTCCTCAAACTTCCCCTCATAATCTGTTACCGACATGTTCCCTTGCTTTAATTCTAAAAACTTCAGCTCCATTTGATCCTGAACAAACTGAGGAAAATACTTTTCTAAAAACAATTCCTTAAACCTTTCCCAAGTAATAACATCTGTGCTTTCCAATGTCTTCACCATCTCCCACCAATAGGTGGCCTCATTCTTCAGAATGTAACTTGCAAATTCAACCTTCTGCTCCTCTTTCACTTTTACCAAGGCAAATGCCTTCTCTATTTCCTTTAACCACACATTTGCTTCAATTGGCTCTAAGGAACCCTTGAATTCTGGTGGGTTCACTGCCTGAAAAGTTTTGAAAGTTACCTGGGGATTGGTCTGTCTCTGCTGTTGTTGTGCCAGGTGAACTGTTTGTTGGGCCAAGATTTGAAGAATCCGGGCTATTGCTGGGTCCATGGGTCCTGGGTTCACATTCTGGTTAGTATCATCTTGGTTGTTATTGTTGTTCTTGTTGGTTTCTTCATTATGGGTGTTGGTGCGGGTATTTCTTCTGGGAGGCATTTTCTGTAAAGAATCAATCAATTTATTTAGCTTTTGAATCAAATCTTTGTATAAAAGAAAAGTTTTGTAAAATAGGAATATCTCTTTTTGAAAACAGTTGCAACTAAGTAAATTGCATGCTTCTTTACAGAATATAAACAGTTATGGAAAACAGGGTACATGGTATCACAGGGTATACTGGTGCAATAAATAAGGTAAAGTAAAACCGGTGCGATAAAGTAAATGACAGTGTTGGAAAAGAAAAGGTACTGATATATAGATCAAAAGTGTTAGGTAGTACAAGCGTAAAGACGCTTCGAAAGTAAAAGCAAAAAGGGTACAACAACCTACTCACTAGTCAGCATCGCTAGTTTATAAATACAACTCAAAAGTCTACTGATACACACTACACACTACTGTACATACTACATAATCATAACAATACTGCTCAGCATCTCCATCTCAGAATCTCTAACTCAGCTCCAAGGAAACTCTAGTCCTGCCAGCCTCTCAAAGTCCTCCATCACCTCAGTAGCCCAGCCCAACAGTGCATCAGGGCCTCTGCCAGGTACTGTAGCTCCATGTAACCTAGCCTCAAGAACCCTCCGTGTCACATGAATCTCCTCTCGAAGCTCCCTCACACCACGACCAACATCTGTAGTCCTGATGATATGTTATAACTCTCTAATCTGAGCCAACAAGGAATCACGCTCCAATAGAATAGCCTCATACCGGTAATAAGGAACTGGGGGTAATGTAGACTGGAATGGGGCACTCGCTACTGAATGCCCAGTGGAATCTAAATCAGCTGGTGGGGGTCCTCTGACAGGTGGCCTCATGCCTGGAGGTGGAATAGCCTGCAATGGTACGGGCTGCAACACCGGTGGAGGTAGAATAGCCAATACTGGTGGAATAACAGGACGTGGATCCGATGCTGGTGCTCCAACTGAAGGCTCTGAGTGATCAGCTGATACGGGAATAAAAGAGTCGGCCATCTCTGCTATCTGAAATCATATCGTAATATAAGAATCTCGTACCACGACGCAAACTATACTAATATCGGTTATACCATAACGCTCAACATCTCGATGTTCTATCATCCTATACCTTACTTCTAATCCTATCCCTCTACCCATTCCCGTCAACCTAGGCTTGTGTCAGTGACTTATAACCTGTAGCTCTGATACCAAACCTGTGGCGCCCTCCAAACCCGGGTCAGAAGTTTGGGGTCCACACACACACCTTAATTATAACCCGCTTATAACAATAATAAAGATAATAATAATATATGCAGTGACCCTACTTACCAACCACCACAGGACCACAACAGGTTAAAGTATGCACACAAGCCAAACACACTAATATATTACAAACCGTTCAAATCCCAACTATTTCAAACTCAAACTGAGTATTAAACATTATTACAAACTTTTACAAACTTAAATTATTCCAAAGAAGCCTACTAGCTCAGCTTCCTCAACCTGAACCCCTAGCTCTCGCGCTGAACTGGGGATCCTCTTTACCAACTGGTTCCTTTTTAACTGGAAAGAATATAAACAACATCACACAAATGAGCTAACTAGCTCAGCAAGTCACAATGACAAAACTGAGAATAATGATCATCAGGTGAATATGATTATGATATCAAGTGAACAATGGATTATGATTTAGAATTGGATATTATACTTTTAATTTAAAAACCAAGGTTAGGCTGTTGATCAGTCACGCACTAACCCCGAGCAAGGCACACAGCATTGCTCTAACTACTGGATCCAAGGCACACATTGGCCTAACTTGACCATTATATGGTCTGACCACGAATCTGGTCCACAATTTTATAAAAACAATCCAATTCTAACATAATAACAGAATATGCAATAATAAACAATAACCGAAATCATTAACAACAATAAATGTTTAACAATGAAAGGGTTTCAATCCTTGTAAGGATCAATAAGGCAATTTAAAAGCTTGGATGCTGGGTAATGAAAGAATTGGATAACAAAGGAATCAACATTTCAGGGTTTCAAAGATTTGGGCTTTCAAAGCATAGGATACAATGATTGAATGTACAAGTAATTCAGTTCATTGTTTGGGATTTTGTTTACATATATTTGTGGAGTAGTATCGTATACTTGAGATTTGTGTTTAGGTATACAACAATCAATGGTCTAGAAAGAATAAGGTTTATGGCTCAAGAACAATAACTGGAATCAGAGTTTAGGTTTCAGTGCTTCAAAGCACTTGCAATATCAATCTGACTATCAAATACTACAATATCTCAAGAAAGTTCGGAACACTTGCCTGATATTAGCTTACTACACTGCACTCGCTTCCAATCACAAGCGTCTTACTCCTCAACTATCTGTTTCCCTTTCTTACGTCTTGCCTCTTCTGCTCACATAGCATACGCATCTATCAATAATTTACTCATGGAATTCTATTCAACACATACTTCTATCTACCCTTCGTTTTACCCAAATCCGATTAACGGATTGAAAGTTATGCAATAATCAAGTAAACACTGAATATATAGACCGATAGTCAATTAACAAGTCACATATAGCACATAATACATCACGTAATCAATGATATATTATTTATAAAGAAGTCTCGGATCATAAATAGGCTTTCTGGTATTTAAAATGATTTTTAAAACATTTTTCGGAATTAAAACGGGTCGTTGGATCAATTTCGGGTTAATAAACAGGGTTCGGTTGGCCAATTCTGGCTCCGAAATAATTTTAGAATAATTATCGAGCCTTGGAAATAATTTAGAATAATATTTTAAAGCTCGAAACTATTTTTCAGAATTTTTAAATCATTTTTAAATAATTAAATCTAATTAAATAATTAATTAAAATCAATTAATAATTAATTAAATCAATTAATCAATTAATTTTCGAATTAATTGACCAATTAATCAATTAGAAATTAACTGGAATTAATTAATTAATTAATTTAGATTTATTTGTGAATTAAAACTAATTTTCAGAATTAAAATAATAATTTTTAGAATTTTCAGAAATTAAAAACGAATTTTTATAATAAAAATAAATAGGAAATATGATTTATAAACATTTTTAAAACAGAAATCCAATTTTTGCAAAGTCTGGAAACTACAGGGACCAAACTGCATCGTTTTCAAAACTTCAGGGACCAAACTGTAATTTTGCAGTACAGTCGCCGGAAAAAGTCGGGGATGGCCGGAGAACACGTTCCCGGCGTCCTCACCCCACCAACACCTCCAGATCACATCTACACAACACCAGGAACACAACCATGCAATCAATTCATCCTAACAATCCCTGAGTTGGCCGGAATTTGGCTGTGAAATTTTCCAGTTTCCAGCGAACATCGGAAAACTTCAAAACACAACTCCCTTCTCTACAGACCTCGTTGGTTCATGAAACTTATAAGACTAGATTGCAAATTTCACAGAGAACACAACCCACTATAACACAACATCAATCTATCACAGAATAAGAAACCCCCAAATTTCAATTAAAAACATTCATACGGGTTATAAACCCTAATTTTAAAATTCGAAAATCAAACTCAAATTTGAACATGTTATTGAACTCCAAATCAGACGTATGACATATGAAAATCATCAGGAAAACAAGCTCTACAACATGCAATCATCAAATCATACAAACAATCATCCGAACAAAAATTCATATTTTTAATAAAATAAATTCGAAAATAAATAAATTTTTAGAAAAATAACCTTGATTTCTGCAGGTGTATGGATTACAGAATCTGGTAGAGCTCTTCAAGACCTTCAGATTGGTTACTCGAGCTTTCCAAACCGAATTCAATAACACCTCCAAATGCTTGTTTGATTCTTAGAACAGTTTTAGGAAATTAGGGTTTTTCTCTGAAAATTATATAATTATCTGTCTGCAAATGATTTTGATACGAAATAAAATACGGTAAAAGGCTATTTATAATTACGGAAAATTAGTATCCCGTTGGATCATTCCGGATATAAAACGGTACGTTTATTTGTAAAACTGATCCAAACGGTATCGGTTTTCGGGATAATTATCCAAATCAGTACAATTTGTACTGCGGTCTTGGTCTCAGCGCCTGGTTACACGTATTACGAAGTGATAATTGTGATAGTTTAATAAAAAGCTCCCGTTTATCGAAAATACGGGTTTTATTGATTTACTGAAACGAATATTGTATCGAAAATGTTGCGCCGGGACCCGCGCAGGACAAACCGTACGCCGGATCGAAAAAGTCGAAACATGGAATATGCTCGGAATATTACAATTAGGTTAGGAAGGAGTTCTCGAAAGAGTTTCGGGTTCCAAAAACGTAACAACGGTTGACGTCGGTTGGTTCCCGTTTTTATAAAATAGATTTTAATTACCCGGAAAAAGATTTCAGAAATTTCATATGATTCTTATAAATCCATAAACCAACATAAAAATAATTAGGAAGATATGACAATTATCTATATTTTATTTTGGACATATAAAAATTAAAATACTCAATTAATATTATTTTTGAATATTCGAGTACAGATAACACTTAACAATTAGCTCACAGAATAGATACTGAACACACATAATAATTATATAATAGCAAAAATAATTACACGATATATCCCGGATATTACAATCTCAAATGGTGTTTTGCCATGCATGTTTATCAATGTTGAATTTTGTGTGAAGCATTCAGTTTGCACAGCCTCTGCCTAGAAGTGGGTTGGAAATTTTGCTTCATCAAGCATGGTCCTCGCAGCTTCCATGAGAGTTCTATTCTTTCTTTCAACAACTCCATTTTGTTATGGAGTTCCAGGGGCAGAGAATTCCTAATTGATCTCCTTATATTTTCATAATTTTTCCAAAGTGTTGTTCTTGAATTCAGTTTCATTATCACTTCTAATGATCTTCATTTTATGGGTTGATCCTTTTTCTAGTTCTCTTGCATGATCACGAAGAATGGATGGTGTCCCATCCTTCGTGTGCAGAAAATACACCCATATGTATCTTGTATACTCATCAATAATAACAAGTGCATACCTCTTATTTACAATAGACATTACATTAATTGGACCAAAAAGATCAATATGTAGCAAGTGATATGGTTCAAGAATTAAGGATTCAACTTTACTCTTGAAAGATGATTTCCTTAACTTAGCTTGTTGGCATGAGTCACATAAGTCATCAGGAGTAAATACTGCATTTGGCAATTCTCTCATAAGATCTTTCTTCACAAGTTCATTGATGTTATTGAAATTAAGATGAGTAATTCTTTTATGTCAGTTCCATCTATCTTCCACAGATGGTCTACTAAGTAGACATATTTATGAATTATCATTATTTGTGGAGACTATGGCTTCATATAAGTTACCATGTATGTAACCAGTCATTACAACTTGGCCATCTGATTTACTAAAAATTTCACAATGTTCTTCATAAAAAGTCACATGATAACCTCTGTCACAGATTTGACTCACACTGATCAGATTATGCTTGAATCCTGCAACTAGAGCTACATTTTTAATGATGACATTTCCAAGCTTGATCTTGCCATATCCCAAAGTCTTTACTAAGTTGCCATCTCCATAAAAACATTTGGGCCAGCCTCCTCCTTAAACTCTGATAGCAGTGATTTATTTCCAGTCATATGTCCTGAACATTTATTGTTCAAGACTAAAGAATTTTTCATGTTACCCTACAATCAGATTTAACAATTAATTAGTATTTTTAAGGACCCAAACTTGCTTGGATCCTTTGGAACTTTTAAGTTTCTTAACATTTGCAACAGCCTGTGAATTAGAGTTTATGCCAACATTCTTAACATCAGGGTTTACATATGTACAAACAACTTTTGATTTATTTAAAGAGGGTTTCAGTTTATAATAATCATAGTACAAACTGTGATACTCTTTATATGTGTAAATTGAATGTCAAACACTACCACATTGAAAACATGGATTATGTGGTTTATATTTAACTGTTCTATTCTTAAACTCTGACTTAGGAGAAATAGTATGTATCCATTTATTCTTCCTACAAGCAACAACAAGATGATTAGCACTACCACAGTTAAAACAAGCCTTTCTAGGTGCATTAGGAATGGGTTTATATTTATTCTCCTTATTAACCCTTCTTTTCCATTTCTATTCTTTCTAGGTTATTTTTCATTTCGACTTCCTTCTGCTTTTGCCTAAGCTGCTTCTGAGTCATTAAACCAATATTTAGTGACTTGGTATGAAGTTGTTCATACTTATAAGTTTTTAAATTTGACTTAGATGCTGATGTTGACCCTTTTTCATTAACTGAATTAACCACATCAGCACTTAAGGTAAACTTAATAGGTCTTAACTAAGCGTATTCAGTTTTACCTTCTTATCAGTATTTACTGGTTTAACTTTCTCAGTTTCCTTTTCATTACACTTATCAGAATTAGTTTTATCTGCATATCCTAATCCTGATCCCCAACAACCATTTTCTATTAAACCCTGAGTTATTTTTCCTGAACTAGTCCAAAGCTTAATTACTTCCCTTTCTTTAGCTAGTTCTTTTTCTAGGTAAGCATGCTTTTCTAACAAGTTTTTTTAATATAAAAAGCATCATCTCTTTCCATTTAAGTTTCTAGCATGAAAATCAACTCATATTCTAGGTGATCATTCATTTTCTTAGGATCAAAATTCTCAATTTTAATCCTAGAATTTTCAAGTATTTGATCCCTATAACTAACATGCAGAGATTTATGAAATAACCTTAGTTCAAAAATATCATCAGTATCAAAAGTAAGATTGGTTTGAGGTACCTTTAACTCAGCAATGTCAGCCTCAATATCAGCATTTGTCATAAGAGCATAGCTAACACCATCATCTGATTCTTATGTATCATCCCAGATCTTATTCTTGGTGATCAAGGCTTGTTTCTTCTCATCCCTTGGCTTCCTACGGTCAGCTGCAAAGTGTCCTACTTCATCATAGTTGTAGCACTTTTCCTTTGATTTGTCATATTTCCCCGGCTTTGACTCCTTCTCATCGGAGTTTCTTTTGTAATTCCTCTTATCAGTTTTTGAGGAACTAGATCCCATTCTGGAAAACTTTTTTCCTTTTTTGAAGTCCTTGTAGACCATCCTTTTGAAGCTTTTAACCAAAAGAGTAGCCATTTGCTCAATATCTTCATTGTTACCGTAATCACCTTCAATGTATGATTCACTTTCAGAGTTTGAGTCATCATTAGAGTTTGATGACTCAGTATCAGACTTTGCAATCATAACATTGCCATTGGAGTGGCTTTTTCTCCTACCTTTCTCCATTGGTTTCCCATCAACCTTAAGTGTAACATGTCTTGCTTTTGGTCCTTTCCTCTTGTTTCTTTTATCCATCTCTAATTCATGAGTCTTCAGCATGCCATAGATCTCATCTAGAGATGTATCATCAAGATCATAATTGTCCCTTATTGATGTGACTTTCAAGTCCCACTTTTTAGAGAGTGCAAGAAGAAACTTCAAGTTAGAATCTTCAAGATCATATTCTTTGTCAACTAGTGACAAGTCATTCATCAGCTTTTGAAACCAATCATAGATTTCAGTCAAGGACTCATCAGACTTTGAATCAAAGTGTTCATACTTCTGAGTTAGTATTGTTCTTCTATTCTTTTGATTTCAGTGGTACCTTGACACTTGACCTCCAAAGTATCCTAAATTTATTTGGTAGGTTTGTATCCAATGACTCTATTGGACATGACACTATCAAGACTACTATGCAAAATATGTCTTACTTTTGCATCTTTCATAATAGATGAAAAAATCCTCAGGAGAATAGTCCTTCTTATCTTTATCAACCATCTTTTCTTCTTGGCCAGCAACAACAACTGCTAGTTTCATTGGCATGTGAGGACCATCATAAATCCTATTCAGATATTCAGGATCTGTTGCTTCCAGGCACATGACCATCTTCACTTTCCAAATTGGATATTCATGTATTTTCAGAAATGGCACCATAATTACCTCATATCTACTCATGTTGTGGCTGATTGGATTTAAGGCTGGTGGAGGAACTTGTTGTCCTTCTTTATATGCCATCAGTGATTTTTTAATGGATCTTAAACTATTTGTGTATCAATAACAAGCTTTGATACCAATTGTTAGGCCTTTAATGAACTGTAAGGGGGTGAATACAGTTAAATAATCAAATCAAAATAATAGACACAGTTGAATCAATCGTTTTTATTATTGTTGTATAAAAACTGTTTACAATGCTCTCTCAAAGGATGAACAATTATCCTTGAGAGCTGCTAGGTTATATGAATGATATAACAATTCGTAATACATAAAATGTAAACTTAATATATATTTATATATTGTAATATATTGCACAGTTACACAATCAATAAGGAATCATATTACGATACAATAAGGAATCCTATAACATATCCATCTATTGATTGCTACAATAAGTAAAGTCCTACACCGACATATATTCTGCAAATATTTTCTTCTTTGATATCTCCTGGTTTTCAGCTCGACAGATACTGATATGAATAAATCTTGATGATAAAAGCTGATCAGCAAATACCGATGGTAAATGTTGATGACATCATCACTGTCAAATACTAATATCAAATGCTGATCATTAAACTCTAATAGCTTAATTACTGATATCATCAATTTTTTCTAACAAAAAATGCTCAAAAAAAGCCTCATTGATCACCTCTGGAGATCCAATTTCCCTGTTTATCGCCCTAATTTTTTTAATTGTACATCTCCTCCTTTGAATACATTGATTAAATAATTTTGAGTTTTTGTTCCCCTTGAGAACCCAATTCAATCTTGCCTTTTGCTCGTGATTAGAAACTTTTTTCCCATAACATTTCTTTAGTTCCTCTCTGCATATTTGCACCTATTCCCCATCTATTTACCAGATCATACATATCAATCTTCTTCTGAAGGATCTGTATTCTAATGTCAGTTTCCAAAATAGTAGAAACACTTTAATATTTCATTATCCCCTTGATCCTTTTAATCTTATCTTGGACATTTTTCATTTTTGAATCGGCATTCTGCTGAAACTTGTCTTTTATTAACTTAACCAATGACTCATCTTCCAACCACCAGTTGAAAACCTTAAGAGGTTTAGGTCCCCAATTATTGTTACTTATACTCAATTCAATTGTTTTGTGATCAGATAGTTTCCTGCTTAGTGCCCTTGCCTCCCAATCACCCCTGTGCTATACCATTTAGCATTCATTAAGAACCTATCTAGGTTGCTGCATTTTCCATCCACCCCAAACCAAGTGAAATTGCCATTTTGACACTGTAGATCAAGATAATTATTAATCTTGATGAAAGTGACAAAACCCTCCACAGTACTCACAATTTCCTCTTTCATGAGGCCCGTTTATACTGTTGAAATCTCCCACTATAGAAACCGGCTCTCCTAAACTACACTTAACAATCTCTTCCAACTCCCACAACAATCTTCTTTTATCCTTTAAGTCTAGAGAATTATATACATTAACTATATACTTAACAATCCATTTGAAACCAAATTCAATTTTTACACAGAGCAATCCCTTTACAAGTAAACAATGAAGTATCCTAAGAATAAGCCAATTCTCCTAACAGCCCTTCTGAGTTTTGAGTGACCCGATTATACTGGCCTCTATCCCAAATGATATTATCATGTATCCCAAGAAGAGCATTTGGTTTCTTGTAGACAAAGAAAATTTATTTTTTTCTTTCCCCAACATCTCCTTAACTATATTCCTCGTTAAATAATTATTAATTCCCCTACAGTTTGAAGATAAAATAATGATCTCTAAAATGAGTAATACTTACTACTATACAATATTATTATAGCCTAAAGTCACTTAAACTTTACCTTCCTTCAACTGATTTGCAATCTGATTGATTGTATCTTCTTTGCCCCATTTAAACTACAATCTGATATTCATTGCACGTTGGGCTATTTCCCTTGCCTTTGCTAATTCATTCAGCACTTCACCCTCACGAATAGTTCTCAACCATTTCTCGTCATTGATTTCTTTCCTAAATTGATCTATCTTGTATCCTCTCTTATACCCCCTCATGCCCCCTTTTCAATGGTAATATTTTTCTAAGTTTAAAATCAAAAGAATTCATGATTTCTCTAGCAAACTTTCTTGGCCTTACCATTGCTCCTTCCATTTTCATCTTCTCTAAATTATGACATAAAGATTCATGAGAACTATTAACCAAACTTTCAGTATTTGACTCTATATCTTTATCTAAAACTAATGCTTCAGTTTCAATCTATTACTATTAGTTTCAATATATGTACTATTAGATCCAACCCCAGTTTCTTAATTCTCGTAACTTTTTACTCAAAAGATTCTCTGTCAAGGCCATCATTGATAGACCAATATCGTTTTCTTCAAACTTTCCGATCTTATTAAACCAAGTGAATAACTTTTTCTCTATCTCTTTATCTACCTCCTTGTCATTCTCTATTCTTATGATAAATTTTCTTTCTGTCTGCCCAATAACTTTGATTCTATCACATCCAAACATGTTTAATTTCTCTTGTAAACTTCTTGCAATATCTTACGCCCAGGTATACATAATCTTGCTTTGAAGAAGTTCTTTAACTACTTTTTTCTCTACTTCAGCTTCCACATATTTAAACATTCTATTTTCTTCTGTTAATTCCTCTCAATTCTTCTTCATCTCTTCAAATTTTACCCGCTTTGCCTCTTCTCACTAATTTTATTTTGCACAGGCTCCTTGACTCCATCCTTATTATTCAAATTATCAGTACTACTCTTTTCAATACTCTCATTGATAGGGAATTAATAAATCATGAACACATAATTAATATTGCATTAATTGCACGTGAATTGGACTATAAGGCCCAATAAGAAGATGTATGACATTCAGACCAAAAAGGTTAACACATTGATCAGGCCTGATGGATCAGATCAGGCCTGATGGAACAAAGAAGGCCCAAAACCCTGAATATCAATTAATTTCATAATTAATTAATAAGGGAGAAAAATAGATATTAAGATGAGTCCTAGTGAGGATATAAATCCTTGTAGATTGGCCTCCAAGGAACCTCATGGGATAAGGAATCAGCTTCCTACTTCCTAGGACTCCAAAGTCCATTCTAATTCCAAGACTTGTCCACCAAGTCTCATAACCCAAGTCCAATTTAAGGACTCCCAACATCTATATAAGGGGTCTCACCCCCACCAATCAGAACTACATTTTTTGGCTTGATTCTCTAATTCACAGAGATACGTAGGCATCTCGTAAAGGCAGAGTTAAACTACGAAATACGAGAGCAGCCATTAAAGGCCTTGAGCTCTCGAACCTTAGCAATAAACACAACAATTAGTATACTCTAGTTTTTTATCCATAACACTCATTGATGGACATTTTTATACAATCTCCAAAACCCCCTTTAACTCTTTATATTCACAATGATCTTTCATGCCTCTAATTCAGACGTCGTCTTAATGAACTCCAATTCTTCTTTTTGTGCTATCCATTTTCCTAAAAAATAAAGTGTTTAAAATATTCCCACACTTCTTGGGAACTCCAATAAAGTGTTATTCAGAATACGATCATCAGGCGTGGGAGAGTTGAAGAGAGCATCCAAGCTATCCTTAGTCTCTGGCTGCTCAGGACTTATAAAGTCCTTGGGATCTACTAGGCCAGGATGCTTCTCAGAGACCGCCTTCAAAGTTGTAAAGACCCTCATCATAGATTTCCATGAGATTCTTGAATTTATCAGAATCCATGTAATCATCAATGAGTTTCTCCTTATCACTCCTAAGTTTCACTAGCTCAGAATGAGCCTTAGACAGCTCCTCTTTCTTTGTAGCTAGCTCCTTCTCCAGTACATCAGCTCTCTCCTTCCATTTCTTCATCTTCCTTTCAAACTCATCAGAGTTCCCCTTCCAAGACCTAGCCTGATGGAGGGTTGCCTGGAAGTAGGTGTTACTCTGCACAAAAAAACATGAGTTAACACAAGTTCATTGAAAAACAAGAATGTTGGAACTTAAGGAGAAAAGAAAGGGACGTTACCGCAACTTGGGCCTGAGAACCCAGAAGCTCAATAGACTCGATGTCACTCCCCATGACAATGTCAGTGAAGTCGTGGGGAGTAATGGAATGGTACGACCAATCCTTGGCATGCTTGGTGGATCCAACCACCGTATCACTTCTCGTAAAGCTCCAGTTAGGCCTAAAGGAGTGCGCCTCAAGTGGAGGATCCACATCATCCCCCAGCTCCACAACAGGGACGTGGGGCCTAAGGAAGGTGGGAGCATCAGGCTTGCCCCTGGGGTCTTTGTTCATCTTGGCCCTCTTCTAGAGGCCAGATTCCCCCTCCTTAGGCCTGTTGATATTGTTAATGGCCTTACAAACTGAAAGAAAGAGAAGAAAAGTATTAAAATTCTGGAAATAATAGAGTTGCAATAAAAGGAGTAAAATAGATGCGCAGGTAGAGTTACCCTTATCACTGAAATGAGAAAGTCCAACTTTCTTCAACGAGAACTCCTCTAAAAGAGTCCAAGTATCTGTTTTTCCGTCATCAGAAATGAGGGCTTGATAGGCCACCTCCTCCACATCGGTTAACCTGATGCTACCAGAACTCCCATCTGACATTTTACAAAAGGGCCTACGGAAGAGTGTGGCCCAATCACCCCCAGCCCAGGTCAGCCTAACAAACTCATCCCTCCATTTAGGGTTGTTCTCGACTATAAAGTTGCTATCAAAAATATAGGGAATTTTGGGTCGTTGATGAATCAAAACCCAGCCCGGTTGACCCATGGAACTGTTATAAAATGGAAAAACTTTCCTAAAGATAGCTACAGAAAGAAGAAAATTATTTCTAAGACAAAGAACCATAAAATAGATAATATTCCTCCATGCATTAGGAGGGAGTTGACAAGGGTTGATTTTTACGTCTGCAAGTAAATGAAGAATAAATTCGTGAAATGGGAACCTAAGACCCGCGGTCAGGGCTCCTCGATAAATAAACAAAGTGTCCCCCTCCCAGTTACATGTCCTATCCCTAAGGGCGGCTGGGGTAATTCTAAGGTTGGGTGGAAGTTTATACGTGGTGTTCATGGACTCAATCCTACCCTCAAACTCGTGGAAATTGTTACCATGGTTGTATGAATCTAATTCAGATAAGAAGGATATTCATCGCCTCTAGTGTTTATCATATCTATTAAAGAAGTGTACGGAGATTGGATTTGAATGGCAATACCTCTCTTGGAAGTGTTCATCTTCCCCAAACGAGCTAGATCACGATCCTCCATTGATATTCTTCGGATGTAGGCTTGAAACCCAGAAAAACTTGAAGGTGGTGGAGCTATGGTGGCTGAGGTCGCTGGAAATCGCCTTTCTAGGAGAGGAAACTTGAGAGAAATTTGAGAGAGTTTTTGAGAGAAAAGTTGAGAAATGGGAAGTGAAGTGAGGATTCTCGCTTCCCACTTCTCTTTTATAGGCGAAAAGCTCGGAATACGAGGCATTTTTAGGCACATACAGCCAGGCCCAATTTGAGGAAAGCCCACCATAGGGAAGTTGCAAGGGTATTCTAGAAGCAGGAATGGAAACTGAAGAGTCAAAAATCGACCAGAATTTTGAAGAAATGGTTCGATCAGAGCCCTGATCGACAAAAGAAAGGAACCCTGATCGATATTTCATTCGATTTAAAGGGTAAAAAGCCACTTAGTTCGATCAGAGCCCTGATCGACAAAAGATAGGAACCCTGATCGATATTTCATTCGATCTAAAGGGTAAAAAGCCACTTCGTTCGATCAGATTCCTGATCGACAAAGGGAAGAACCCTGATCGATATTTCATTCGATCTAAAGCCACTTACTCATCCTTGGGAAGTTTGCACCTTCAGCTAGTCATTCACTCTCCATTTCTACTTAATTTTTCCGGTTAGTTTCAAAATTTTGATTAAAAAACTTAACTAATGATTTTCATTTTAGTTCTATAATTAGTCAAAATTAATTGAAACTATATATTTTTATCCAAATAAAATTATTGTCGAATTTGAAAGATTTAAACTGAAATTAATATGATCTTAATAAAAAATCATTTGATTTTAATAAAAACTTAACCTAAATCGAAATGAACAAGATCCCGAAATGAAACCGATTTAAATTTTGTAAATCAAAATTACAATATAGATAAATGTAATATGATTTGATATAAATTATGTTTAATCATAACTGAAAATGGTTTCGGTTCGAAAAATCTGAAGAGAAATCGATACGAATGCTTCATATAACCAACTAATTTACATTTATTTGACTCAGTTTTTTAATAGAATTTTATAGAATGGTTGAAACTGTACCAAAAACAATAGCAACTTAAAAAATATATTACTAAAAAAACAAAAAGCTACTAAATAAAATAAGGGAAACATGAATTTGAAAAGAGAAAAAAGAGAAAAAAAATGGGGGGAACATTTTAACCTGGGATTCCGATTCTCCTTAACCTGGGATATTTAACACAACTTAAATATCCATTTATTGATTGCTACAATAAATAAAGTCCGACATCGACATATATTCTGCAAATATTTCCTTCTTTGCTATCTCCTGGTTTTCAGCTCGACAGATACTAATATGAATAAATCCTGATGACAAAAGCTGATCAATAAATACCGATGGTAAATGCTGATGACGTCATCACTGTCAAATACTAATATCAAATGTTGATCATTAAACTCTAATAGCTTAATTACTGATATCATCAATTTCTTCTAACAAGAAATGCTCAAAGAAAGCCTCCTTGATCACCTCTGGAGATCCAATTTCCCTGTTTATCGCCCTAATTTTTCTAATTATACATCTCCTCCTTTGAATACATTGATTAAAGAATTTTGACTTTTTGTTCCCCTTGAGAACCCAATTTAATCTTGCCTTTTGCTCTTGATTATAAATTTTTTTCCCATAACATTTATTTAGTTCCTCTCTACATATTTGCACATATTCCCCATATATTTACCAGATCATACATATCAATCTTCTTCTGAAGGACTTGTATTCTAATATAAGTTTCCAAAATAGTACAAACACTTTAATATTTCATTATCCCCTTTATCCTTTTAATCTTATCTTGGACATTTTTCATTTTTGAATCCGCATTCTGTTGAAACTTGTCTTTTATTAACTTAATTAATGACTCATCTTCCAACCACAAGTTGAAAACCTTAAGAGGTTTAGGTTCCCAATTATTGTTACTTATACTCAATTTAATAGCTTTGTGATCAGATAGTTTCCTGCTTAGTGCCCTTGCCTCCCAATCACCCATGTGCTATACCATTTAGCATTCATTAAGAACCTATCTAGGTTACTGCATTTGTCATCCACCCCAAACCAAGTGAAATTGCCATTTTGACACTATAGATCAAGCTAATTATTAATCTTGATGAAAGTGGCAAAACCCTCCACATCTCTCATACAGTACTCACAATTTCCTCTTTCATGAGGCCTGTTTACACTGTTGAAATCTCCCACTATATAAACTGGATCTCCTAAACTACACTTAACAATCTCTTTCAACTCCCATAACAATCATTTTTTATCCATTAAGTCTAGAGCACTATATACATTAACTATATACTTAACAATCCATTTGAAACCAAATTCAGTTTTTACACAGAGCAATCCCTTTACACGTATACAAAGAAGTATCCCAAGAATAATCCAATCCTCCTAACAGCCCTTCTGAGTTTTGAGTGACCCGACTATACTGGCCCGACTATACTGGCCTCTATCCCAAATGATATTCTCATATCTTGTATCCCAAAAAGAGCATTTGGTTTCTTGTTGACAAAGAAAAATTATTATTTTTTCTTTCCCCAACATCTCCTTAACTATATTCCTCGTTAAATAATTATTAATTCCCCTACAGTTTGAAGATAAAATAATGATCTCTAACATGAGTAATACTTACTACTATACAATATTATTATAGCCTAAAGTCACTTAAACTTTACCTTCCTTCGACTGATTTGCAATGTGATTGATTGCATCTTCTTTGCCCCCTTTAAACTGGAATCTAATTTTAATTGCACGTTGGGCTATTTCTCTTGCCTCTACTAATTCATTCAGCATTTCACCCTCACGAATAGTTCTCAGCCCTTTCTCGTCATTGATTTCTTTCCTAAATTGATCCATCTTGTATCCTCTCTTATACCCCCCCCCCTTCCTTCCCCCTTTTCAATGGTAATAGTTTTCCAAGTTTAAAATCAAAAGAATTCCTGATTTCTCTAGCAAACTTTCTTGGCCTTACCATTGCTCCTTCCATTTTCATCTTCTCTAAATTATGACATAAAGATTCATGAGAAATATTAACCAAACTTTCAGTATTTGACTCTATATCTTTATCTAAAACTGATGCTTCAGTTTCAATCTATTTACTATTAGATCCAACCATAGTTTCTTAATTCCGGTAACTTTTTGCTCAAAAGATTCTCTGTCAAGGCCATCATTGATAGACCAATATCGTTTTCTTCAAACTTTCCAATCTTATTAAACCAAGTGAATAACTTTTTCTCTATCTCTTTATCTACCTCCTTGTCATTCTCTATTCTTATGATAAATTTTCTTTCTGTTTGCCCAATAACTCTGATTTTATCACATCCAAATATGTTTAATTTCTCTTGTAAACTTTTTGCAATTTCTTCCACTCAGGTTTACCTAATCTTGCTTTGAAGAAGTTCTTTAATTACTTCTTTCTCTACTTCAGCTTCCACATATTTAAACATTCTATTTTCTTCTATTAATTCCTCTCAATTCTTCTTCATCTCTTCAAATTTTACCCGCTTTGCCTATTCTCACTAATTTTGTTTTGAACAGGCTCCTTAACTACATCCTTATTATCCAAATTATCAGTACTACTCATTTCAATACTCTCATTGATGGACATTTTTATACAATCTCCAAAACCCCCTTTAACTCTTTATATTCACAATGATCTTTCATGCCTCTAATTCAGACGTCGTCTTAATGAACTCCAATTCTTCTTTTTGTGCTATCCATTTTCCTAAAAAATAAAGTGTCTAAAATATTCCCACACTTCTTAAAGTATGATCACATGTCACCAGTTGTTGCTTCATATGGTAAATTAACCATAAAAAAGGTATACAAATTTCTTTTAGGCGCCTTTTAATTAATATCTTACGAGTTACCTGTTTTCATCCTCCTTCCCCATCTTCTACCGGACCCAACCCCTAACCCCTAATTAAGTAATTTAATATAAAATTTCTCTTTTTCCTGAAAAATCTTCTTTAACTCTATTCTTTCTTTATTTTTACAATTCAAATCTCCTGTGCTTTTCAAACTCCTCCAATGAATTCGATTCAAAACCTCTATAATTGTTTGTCTATACCCTATATTTATTCCAAGTCTCCTTATCCAACAATTTCTTGTACGAAAAAAAATCATCTAGTAGACTTTTACCTTCAATCATCTTCTCCCGTATCTACTTACAATCTTAAATCCATGGCCTGATCGAAGATAAATTCGAATTTTACGGAAGTTTGCACCTTCAGCTAGTCATTCACTCTCCATTTCTACTTAATTTTTCCGGTTAGTTTCAAAATTTTGATTAAAAAACTTAACTAATGATTTTCATTTTAGTTCTATAATTAGTCAAAATTAATTGAAACTATATCTTTTTATCCAAATAAAATTATTGTCGAATTTGAAAGATTTAAACTGAAATTAATATGATCTTAATAAAAAAATCATTTGATTTTAATAAAAACTTAACCCAAATCGAAATGAACAAGATCCCGAAATGAAACCGATTTAAATTTTGTAAATCAAAATTACACTATAGATAAATGTAATATGATTTGATATAAATTATGTTTAATCATAACTGAAAATGGTTTCGGTTCGAAAAATCTGAAGAGAAATCGATACGAATACTGCATATAACCAACTAATTTACATTTATTTGACTCAGTTTTTTAATAGAATTTTATAGAATTGTTGAAACTGTACCAAAAACAATAGTAACTTAAAAAATATATTACTAAAAAAACAAAAAGCTACTAAATAAAATAAGGGAAACATGAATTTGAAAAGAGAAAAAAGAGAAAAAAATGGGGGGAACATTTTAACCTGGGATTCCGATTTTCCTTAACACAAGTTGAGTTGCAAAGTACACTTCCACAACACAAACACGCGTGAAACTGATAACCAGAGTTACTCACTTTCTTTACACATTTACCTAGGGCCACTACTATAAGATTTACGACCCTTCTCTATATTCCCCCCGCCCCCTCCATATTTACTCTCCAGATCTTCTTTGAATTTGCTCAAAAGGTACCTTTCTTCTTCATTTTCATGTCAAGTTTTCATCTTTATTTCAAGATTTCATTTACCATGTTCTTGTTTTTCGCTCTAAGGTTCATATAGATTCTGCTTTTACTAGGGTTTTGTATTTCAATAATTCAATATGTATGTCCTTGTTTTTTCTTTGAGGTTTATGAAGATTCTTTTTTTTAATGGTATTGTATTTAAGATTGTTGATTGGCATTTGTATTTAAAATTGGTGTTTTTTCCTGGTTTTGTTTGTATGTCTTTCATCTGTTTTCATGGTTTTTACTCTTTTATAGGCTATAATTATTGTCTTTACGGGTAAGGATAAGGCCTGCGTGTGTATATATATCTATATATCTAGAACTTTTTGCGATAATTTGGGTGTGTTTTGTTGGTAATTGGGTGTGAAATTTGATGAATTGGGTTTTTTTTTTGTGATACGAATTTTATAAGTCAATGTCTGCCAATTCAAGATTTTGGTGGGTGGTTGTTTAATTGAGTTGGAGAATTGTGTCTGCTTATAATGTGGTACTTGTTTTTTATTGACAGAATTTGGTTGCTATTTTTGTTTTTTCGGAAACAATGGGAAGTGAAGCAAATGTGGTTCAATTGGATAATGGGGAAGCTCATTTAGTGAAAGTGGATGAGAATTGTGATAAGCTAGAATCCGTGGATGTTGTAAAGCATTCTCTACCGTCAATGATTCCTGTTTCTCCTGATTTAAGAAATGAGGGTTTAAATTTGTCTCCAGAATTTGTGTCGCCAAAGACTGTTCTTACTTTGCCTCAGGAGTCATCTGGTGTTGATTCTCATCAAAAGTGTTATGGCACTGGTTCTCCAGATGCAGGTAGCCCCTGCACCCCAAAGGACGGATTTTTCGACCCTTTTGCGCCTGGTGTTGATGACCTCATGCTGGCTCCACGTAGTAGTAAATACTTTTCAGAACCAAGGAGTAGTGCTGCCCGGAGCCTGAACTTTGGTGCTCTTCTGAAGGTTGCTATAGAGGGAAATTGTGAAAGTGATGTGGAGACTATCTTAGAGGAAGAGAAGTTATTGGAAATTTTGTATGATGATTTACTGGAAGTAATTCTTTCAACACAAGTTGCATCAATTCAGCAAGGGACGTCTCTCGATGAGGTTTTAGGGAAGCATACAGTACTCGATGGATATAAGACCCCTGAACTCCTTATCAGGGGAGCTGCTGATAGCTGCCCTCCTGCCCCATTGAAGTTTGGACGTAAACTTGTGAACATCAACAAAGGGTTATGCAGGAAGCTTGAGTTTTGACATTTCATTGTGCAGGGAGTTCGTTATTGATTTTTGAAGTCCGGTTGGTGCTCCATTAAATACTACTAATTTATAACTGCAGTGGCAAGTAACTCAGTGATCATAGAGTACTAATCTGAACAACATGTTGGAATGATCTCTTGAATTTTATATGTATTTATTTACAACCGTAGACTTTATGAATTTGCATTGTTTATTGGATGTGTTATGATAGGTAGCAATTCTTTGTGATTAAGTTTGTACTCTAGTGTTGACAATGTATGGTAGGATTAATCGTAGTTCAAGTAACTAACGTTTTCTTGTGTCTCTAATTATGTATCAGCCATATTTCCAAATCACCCAGTTTGTCTTTAATCTGTTAATTAGGAGTAGTTGATTACAAGATTTTCATTATGCTGCTTGATAATATTTTATTCAGTTTGCAGGCCAAGTAGCAATTTCTTTTGCATTAAATTTTGACATCTCGTCCATTGGATTTTATTCTTAACCTTTTTATCACCTTGGATTAAGAAAATTGGGTTTAGGAATTAGGGAAAGGAATTTTTCAGTTTTGTATCAAATATAAACACAAAATAAATTGCGTCATAGATAGAGGCGTGAAATTTGAACCCATAAAACCGAGTTTAGGAATTAGGAGAGGGAGTAATCATTTTTGTCACTAGGATACCAAAAATTACATCCAACTCAAGTAACTCAACAAGTAAAGCAGTGTGTTTTAGGGGTAAGCATAGTTTGCTTACTACACAACTACACGAACAAGCACAGAATGCACGCAAGTATATTATCATACGACGTAAAAGAAAAATTACTACTAGATTCTAAATGAAGAGAGGGTGAAATTTTAACCGCTCAGCTGTTTATAAACACGAGGATCGCAAAAACAAAACGGTTTACTGTACAAAGGAAAACAGCCACCTGCCTGCCTAAATCCATATAATCTTAAAACATTGACTAAAGTTTCAAGTAATGAGGTATGTATAGTTTTCAATCCTTGCTATTTAACATCCTTCAAACATTCAAATCCTTTTATTTATCACAACTGCAGCCTCCTCCAGAACAAAGGAGAAACCTACATGTGAACAAAGATTTTAATGTCCAGCCAAAAGACTTAATTATCAGATTACTGCGCTTCCAGAAATTGCACTGCCGTCTCTCAATCCTTTAAGGCACGCATGTAGTGTCCTTTGTACATTATCTGCAACTATCTTCAGCCTTCCCTGGTTAAGTTCCCCCGTTAAACTTCCAGTTTCCACAGTTCGAACGACCCGCTGTTTACATTTATCCCAGTCATCAAGCCGTTGCCAACAAGCACGTCCACCGTGACTTCCCTCCATCCCAAGAAATGATATGTTTGGTTTTTCACCAAATGAATACCTTAGCCTCACGGAAACACAGTAGGGCAACCAAGCAGCTCCACCAGCTGCATTTATGTGAGGCATGTGTGCTTGATCAAGAACAATGGTCAATCCAAAATCAACACAATTATGAGGACGGTCATATTGGATATTGCTCTTTGAAGAAGATGTATTTTCCGGGTTTCCTTTGTTATTCAGTCCTGAATGATTCTCTAGACATAATTCAATGCGGGACTTCTGTGTTGGGGCTGTTTCTCCCACTGGTGCCTGATCTAATCCCTTGTTCCATGCTATAAGCTTCAAAAACTCTCTCAAAACTGAAATAGGTAATGTAAGAAGGGTAATAAAAGATGCAACACGAGAAGCGTCGTAAGGCTCTGATGCAACACGGCGGCTGAAATAGTCACAGATTTCACCTATTTCAGACTGTGTTAGCTCATCCTGAACAATAGCTGGGTTTTGATATTGTTGCTGCTGTGAGTGAAACTTCTTAACACTAAGAACTTGGAGAAGAAGTTGCACTCTATGCACACTTACAGCGAATACATACCCCCTGCAACCAGAAAAAATCACAAGTGATACAAGTGCTGTTATGGACTGAATGGTTTTAATTACATTTATCATCTTGAGCATCCAGAATTGGAATATATCACATGGGAAGGGGATAAATATGAAATATGGCAGGTAACACGTTCAAGGGTCCTACACAAACTACCCTCGAGTCAGCAACTAAATGAAGCCAAAGAAAACACACGACTACATATAGAGTTGCATGCAAAATATCACCTGTTAATCAACCAAACTCTTGCATGGGAAACGAGATAAACTAGAAATATATTCTATGTTACACAGACTCGGGTGCAGACTATAGAATGTCGGACAGGGCACATATCCAGGTGTCGGACCACAATTGAAGGACACGGAGGCTTTGACCTATTTTTTGGCACAGGTACGAAGCACAGTGTAATTTATTGATGAACATACAAAGCAGTATATGAGATAAGAAGTCATAGCAAAGATGATTATGCAGAACACTATGCAGATTAGGTGTTTTCTCTTCTTTCTTTCTTTTCAGCTGTCTTTTTGCATCCGATGTTCATCTCATATGTGGTCTTGCACTTGGTCAGAGTACCCACATTTCATTTAAAGGGTCTGACACGGGCTCGCAGAGTAAGTATCAATTCCCAGGGTCAGAAGACTCAGAACCAAAGAGTCGAATTAAGGTAATATATAAATTTCTATCAGTAACTCTAAGATTTTGGGTTTAATAGAACGGGAATTGTGAATAAAAGAGTAGGAAGGAAAATGGAGCATCCATTTTTATATTTGTGGGTGTGAGCTCTAGTTCATATTGGTAGGAACGGAATGGAGGAAATGATTAAACTTAAATAAATTAACCACAAACTAGTACAAATTCCATTAACTTCCATCCATGTTAATTTATTTCAACAAAAATGGAGCCTAACAAGGATACATGAGAAACACTTTGATAAAAAAAAATAACTGAAAACAAAAGCAAAGACCAACAGAAAGCGCCTTAATGTTGAATAATATAAGTTTCTTACCCCACAAAAAATCGCAAGGCTGGCTGCTCCTGATCAAGATTTAAAAGTGCACCTTCATTGTCCTTAAGAATAGACCCCAAGATCTCTTTTAATAGATCTGGTAACTGAGCAAAAAGCCACAATACTCCCAGGTATTTCAGAATACCTCTAAGAACTTTCTTTAAAGCAACAAGAGGGGCCCATCCGCCACCATAACCCCCATCATCCCCAAGTCCTATAATAGCTGTATTTAGTTCACCTCTGACATGAGCAGGAACACCTGCTCCTGGTGGTCTGCGCAGAGTCAACCCTGGATTAATTACAGATAAAGTTGAGTCTGCTGAAAGAGAATTTCCTACACGACTAAGGCTATTTACATGGTTGCCTAAAGGCCCTAAACGGGAAATTCCAGCAGAGCCAGGGATACCAACTCTGTTTCCATTGTTTGCAGACATTTGTGAACCTGGACCTGCATTGCTTGGAATTCCCAGGCCAGCTGTTTGCTGAACACCTGGAATATTAGGGTCTAAGCCATTCAGTTCTTGAGCAACATGCTCCATGATGAAGGGGCGAAATTGTGGACATGGTAAAGATCCTCCAGTTGATGGCCCTCCTTTGGGTGGTGTTGCTGGTTGTAACCAAACTTGGTCTCCAGCATAACATCGCATATCAACAGCAAATTTTTTGCGATATATGATTCGAATCCAGTACGGGCCACGAAGGACAACAGAGACATCGATGGGAAAAAGCGAACTAGGAACAACGCCAGGAGTACAACGCCCAGCAGCCGCAACAGCAGCCAACATTGCAGCCGTATGAAGGTTGTGAGTACTAAGGGTGCTGGTGCTCGTGCTGGTATTATTAGAAGCACCAGTATTCCCTCCAAGACCAGATGGGGCCTGAACGGTATTTGTACCAGAATTGGTCGGTCCCTGAGATGGAATATACCCACTAGGTTTTGGTACGGTGAAGTTCGATGATGTAACTCCAGGAACCCCAGGCACTGGAGCAGCTCTTGCAGGCCGTGTTGCAGCCGCAAGAGCATGTAGGGGTCCCGCAGTCAGACAGATGCAATCTAAAAGTGGTGCCACTTCAGATCCATTTATAAAATCTTCCAAAAACTGAAGAAAATAAGAAAGGAAATTTACCACAGGGTGATTTTACATAAAGGTAAAGAAACAAAAACTTTAAAGAACCCAAAGCAATATAGAATAGATCATCATACTAATAAAATAAAACACTAGTTACAATATTTTACTTCTCGAGTATTCAATGAGGCAGCAAAATTAGACAACAACTAGTTTCAATACTGAATTGACCCGTAAGCCAATGTTAAAAAAATTGAGTCCTAACCTCCGAAATACAAACAAAAAAAATGAATGAAGAAAGAATTGTATAATAACATCGACCCTGTACACTAATGTCAGTATGTACTTGCAAAAAAATATTGACTTCACATGCTTTTTACAGTATACAGGCTTATGTGGAACAGAAGGTGTCTAGCAATTGAAATTTTTCCTAGGTATTCTTATTTTACAAGTTCTATCAAGAAGTACAGTAGTTAAAGTATATCATATATTACATGTATATAACAAACATTTCATACTGACAACCAACAAGTGATTGGTAGTACCAAATTATTATGCCTGCAGAAGAATTTTTTAAGACAAGTATACGAACCTTAGTATGCGGCCAGAGCTGATCAGGAGTTACATGCATTGTACATCCATTTTTACCTGATTCCCATTCCACAACAAAGCGAGCAACGACCCCCGAGCCAAAACTGAACCACAGGCTCATTAATCCAACTGCTTCAATTCTAAATAACCTCCATTTATGTTCTGAAGATTTATAAACCCCTTCACCAACACTTTTTACTCTGGGTGATACATTGGCATCATAGAGCATAGCACTGTCTTCCAACTTTTCTTCTGAACCTACACCAAGCAATTTCCGCATTCCAAGAGCAAACATCCTGGAACTAGAGAGCCTTTGAATATCTGCTACCAACTTTTCGATGCTATCAGCTTCAACAGAGTTGTAACTCAGAATAACACCTTCCGCATCATAACGTATATGAGAATCTATGTCCGATGTATTTGCTACACGAACACCAGAACCCCATGAAGTACTACTGCTTCCCCTCTGAAGATCCCATAAGTCCCTAAAGTGCTGATCATGGATCTTAGCATCCCATTGCATGCTTCCTGGTCGGCCCAGCCGCAAGCATATGTTCTTCCATGTATCTCCTCTGGAAGATGGGAGTCGGAACCACAAGTTTGAAGATACATTCATTAAGCCAACTTCTTCAACATAGGGGATGTCAAGTGCTTGCATCTGACTAGTTAGTCTGGCATGCTTAATACAAAGCGAGCAGTAACTAACAACGTGGAGAAGTGCTGAAACATAAATATTGGAGGCAGAATTCCCTTTATTTGCCTCAGCTATAACTTCTGCATAAGTATATCCATCAGATTTACTAATAGCTGTTGTGACCATCTGAGAAGAAGGATGTTGATTATAAGAAGACTCAGTGAGCTTTCTTCTCTTAGAAGACCTTTTGTTGACCTCTGAGAAGTGGAGAGATGGTATCAAGTTCAACATATCTGACAATGTTCGCTTTCCTGGTCCCTTCTCCTGCCTTGGAACAATATCAAGACTTGGGCTAGAAACAGTAGCTGGATCAGGTCCTTCAGCTGGAACATGAGGCATTTAATTAACTGCAAAAGAAACAGTCTAGTAATATTTAAGTACGCTATATCAAAGATTAGGAATCTTACGTGATGTGGTCGTAACCAATGTTCTGGACTGAGAAACATACGAAGATCGAACTGCACTCCTGATTGGGAGTGAATTAGTTGATGCATTAGTTTTTGCACTTGAAGTAGATATTTGAAAAACAAGTTGTCGACACAGTCGAGCCGACTGATTTTCAGATACAATCTGATCTATTGTGTTGTGAAGACCTACTTCAGCAGTATAAGGAGACCTAAGAGAAGGTATATCTTGGTCAGACTTGGAAACTGATAGCTTCTTCACTGCCACACTCTTCCCTGGGCCAGAAGATAGTAAACTGGCAGAACTGGACTGCAATAAGCCCATCATATTGCTTGACAAATAAGGTGAACTGCTGTAATTCGGGTTTATGTTAGTAGCTTTTGTGTCATTTATCTTTGGTCCTACCTCCCATTTAGGAGATGTTCCAGCTTTCATGCCACTAAAACTTCTTGCCAAAGAACCAACATGAGAAGCCGGAGAATTATTAAACAACGAGTTGGGACTTTGAACAGAGTAAGGGGATGCTGAACCTCTTTCAAGCTCAAAAACTTCATCGGCAACTGAAGAGAAACTTGATGGAATAAGAGAATTTAACTTGGAACTTCTAGTACTGAATTCAGAAAGACCATTTGCAGGAGTCTGAAGAGCATCGATATCATCAATTTGAGGCAGCAGTTTTACAGAATCAAGGAGAGTAAGGTTAAGCTCATCGTCAAGTATATGCATCATACCAATGTCAAAGTTTTTCATCCGAATCACGTGATTGAAATCAACAAATGACTGCGCTTTTCCTGATATATCTGGGTGGGTCTCCAGTAATTTAAAAAGTGGTTTAAAGTTGTCGTCAAGTTGCATTATCAAAAAGTACGAGTTCCCACACTCTGGAAACCCCATAACCAACATAGTAGAATCACTTGAAATGTTCTTTGGCACCCTTGAAGCAGAAAACCCCTGCTCATACACCTGAAAAGATAAATAAATGGATAGATAATTAACAACACACTCTATTTTAGCCATGCCTATCAAGCAAAAAGTAACATGCTTTCTTCCGAAGATTACAAACTAGGTCAAAAAAGTCTATTTTATCTCACTTTGTAATCTAACATTAATATTCCAGTGTCAGCCGTAATTTGACCAATTAGAGGGCGTTTGGCTAGTCTAACTTTCACTTACAAGTGGAGTAGGTTTTAAATAGGTACTTGGCTTCACCTATATGAGCAAATCAAGATAGTTCTAACACCCTCTCAGAATCCAAGCATATATGCCCTAAAGAGAAATGGGGGCAACATATATTACCTGAAGGCCCAAGAACCTGCCAATACAGGCAAACAGATGAAGTATACTTCTAGTTTTCAAGCTTACAAAAACATCGGCTGCAGTCATGGTACCATCATGTAAGGCTTCTTCACATTTTAACAGACTTGATGATGCAATGATATTGCTGGATGAATGAATAAGAAAGCGTCCATTCCTGAAAGCCAAAAAATATTTATATTTATGACATCAGCTGAAGACCAAAGCACCTGTAAACTCATTATTATCTACGCCAAGGCTCCATAAAAACAGTGACCACTATAATAATCTATAAAAGAGAGGAATATGAGTGACATATACAGTATACACATCCTTATACTATATGCAATATGTGCAAGGGACTACAAAAATGTATAACAATGTCAATTAGTTAGAGTCAGCTTAGTATCTTTTTACAAGTTAACCAAGTTCTTTTTTTTTAGTTTGCATCAAGCAAGAGCCAAGTCATGCATGATATGATACACCAATAAATCTTGGCATACATACATATTCACTACAAACTCACTACCACAATTTTAGGACTGATGAAGGCCACCACTCTATAGTTTGTTTTATGTTTTATTATCTCCTGTGAACTAAGCAGCATGCGGTAAAACCCTTTTTTTCACTTTTTCTTCTTTTGCTTTTCTGTGGGCAGTTTATTAAATTAAAAAGAAAAAAGTTAACCGTATCTTATAATTTTATAGTTTTAATAATGCAATTTAAATTCTTTCTTCACATCATATCAGTTTGTATTCTTATGACCTGTCATATAGCCTACATATACACACACAATAATATATATTTTTTGATTATACTAACTATTTATTCTTATATTTTGTATATAGTTCATAGGTTTAAAATTATAAAATTATAAACATGGTCAACTTAACCTTTTTACTTTAAAAACTGCTCATGAAAAAGCAAAAGAAAAAATGAAACTAAAATTGGTTTTAACAGCATGCCAAGTTCACAGGAGATAAAAGAGTAAAATAAACTAAAAAGTAATGGGTCATTATAACTCCTAATATAGGGGTAGTGAGTTTGTAGTGAATAAGTATGTATGCCAATATTTATTCTATGATACACACAGCTTAAATGCATTCACTGCTAACATGTTAATTTCACCATTTCAATCATACATAACATTGACCCAGTTATCCCATAAATAATAAGTTCATGTGTTCATGCATACAAAAGGTAAAGAATTAGGGTGCCAAGCCTGCAAACATTAATTGAACACTGCAAAAAAATACGAAACCCCATGTCTAAGAATTATCAAATATCTTCTATTAAAGGGAAGAACCTTCGCTAGTAGCAGATATCAACACGCAGTCATAAATTAGTACAGATACTTTACATAGGATTTGATTCAGACTATAACTTTATGTTTATAGTATATTCACTTGCAAAAATATAAATATTCTTGTGACCTGGTAACTGTTTCTGATTTTTGCATCGATTATTTAACTCTAAATCAGTCAAAAACTTTTGTAATTATTTGCTAAAGAAAGATGTCTATTCTTTTCTTATAAGGTGGGTGGACTACTTAATCATGTGCTTTAGTGTTTATATCAGTTGACAGATAAGATTTTACTTACAATTAGGAAAAAAATTGTTTGATACATAAAGATATAAAGGCCTACATTATACAAGAACTAAATTCTATGCTCTACATAGATCACAAAATGTGAAATCATCTCCAGAAAAAATATAGGCAATAAAAACTTGATATTAGATAATAAACAGATGACCCATAATGGTTCTCCAGGTTTGTATTATTTTTCTACTTTCACATAAGAGTGAACCTTGTGCTTCCCTTAGATTTACATTCCCATGCGACTCCAACAGGTAAGCTAGAGCCTAGAGCTTCTTGACAATGTGATATTACACGTTGGCAAATCTGTTTTATTATTAATACACAGACAATTGGTAAAAAAAGTAGTCATTATATAAGAACTATGTCTACTTCTACACAATAAGAAAGCGAACCTTATATTTATTCGAAGAGTAAAATATGACGAACCATAGGCACGCACACGTAAAACTTCCCGCCCTTTGGCATTGGATTGATCATCCTTCTGCATACAGTAGTCATGTAACACAAGAGAAGATATCATTATAATTGGAAGAATTTTTATAAGAAACAACTTCAAATATTCGGTACAAGAAAATGTTAGAAATACTAGAAACAACAAATTTTTGTAATAAAAAATGAACCTTTTACGTTCTAATACGTTATCACACAAATTAAAAAAGGCTTATTTATGAAATGTTACAGTGACAATGCATCAGATATAAAATCTTCAAATAACGCATAGTAAAAATGTTATCATGTGTAAATATGTCATTTGATAGATACACACACAGAACCGTAAATTTTTTAATATAAAATTTATACTATATAAACCGGAATAGGGTATAATTTGGTTTATCCCTTTCAATCATGACCTTCACATCTTCTTAATTAAATGATCACAACCGTTAGACCCAAATATTAAAAAATTAAACTACCCAAATTTTCAAGTTCGAATCCCGCCAACGACATACATTTATATTATTATTTAAATGTATATAAATATATAAAAAACTATAATAACCAGAATATGGTATAATTTGGTTTTCCCTATTTTTGGTATGGTTATCACTTTCGCTCACGATCGTCAGATCTTCTTAATCAAATGATCAGATGTGTTAGATCCAAATGTTAAAAAAATACCCTACCCAAGTTTTCAAGTTCGAATCCCTCCAACAACAAACATTTATATAATTATTTATATTTATATAAAGATACAAATAAGTTCCTACATTCGAATCACACCAACAACAAGCATTTATATTATTATTTATAAAGATACAAATAAGGTTGGTTCAAATCTCATCAATCAAACATTATTTTATACTATTCGATCTTAACTGATAATTATACACATTCAAATTAAAATTAAAAAAAATATATATAATTATTTACATTAGAATTACTATATACTATACATATTATAAATGAAAATTTATAAATATTAAGAGAACCGTGTAAGCTAGTTTTATTAAAACACTATTGAAAGTTTGGTAGCCGACGGTGGCACGGTAATACTCATAATTTGATGCTTGCACTTTAGTCCCTTTATTTTCCAATTTGGCCTTAATTTAAAAAAAAAACAATTTTAATCAAAACATATCTCTATAACAAGTTAACTACATACCTACTTATTTAACAATCCTGGTTATTTTAAAAGCTATTCTACTTAAATCAAACAATCTCTATAAATCACTTATTTTAAACTTTATTTTTAACGGATTCAGAACTTACTCTGACGAACTTAATTATATTAAAACATATTATATGTGATTATTATTATGATTTAAACATGCATTTAAGACCTATTTATATCTATAGCCTACTTTCATTTGTCTGACTCTTTAAAAAACCTAATCAAATCAAATTACAAATAAAAGAACAATTTAACAGTCAACCGTGCATTGCAGGGAATATAAACTTGTATATCTAAAAAGCATAAATAATAATTTGATCATAGTTGTTAGGACTCAGGAAGATATATTGGGCAAAGGGGTTGGTTGCTTCAAATTCTTTTTTTTTTGACAGAGGGGTTTCTTCAAATTATCGGCAAAAACCAAGCCCAAAACCAAAAACTTGACCAAAACCAAACTAAAAAAACAACTTAAAAGAAACCTGAAATGACAACCCAAACCATCAGGTTTTGCCAAACCTTAAATTTTTCTGTTACCTTATGCAAAAAATGAAATAAATTTCTTTAATCAAATCAATCAAAGAAACATCTTTAATTACTAGTGGCAAATGGAGAAGGATACTAGTGGTTGGTTCAAGTATTTACCTTGAAAACTTATGCTACTAGATCTCATGGTATTAAGGAAAGCAACTTTTTGTATTGTTTAGATGACATTGTTTAATCAATGCATACAATATATTACCGGTTCAGGTTTCCGGGGTCGCTTTGCATAAAAAAACAAACCTAAAACCAAACCTGAAAAATCAGGTTCAGTTATATCCACTCTGAACAGATATAGTATCCATCGTTTTAATTAAAATTTTCATCCCTACAAGATATCACAATTCATATATTGCAATCGCACATACTCACCCAAGTAAAAAAAGTATACAGAGAATCATTCCAATGTGATACAACACATCGACAACTATTATCAAGGTATCATTATTCTTTTTACCAACCTTTTTGTAGCCTGTATCAGGTTCATCCTCTTGACAGAGGAGAATGTCATCTGCAGCACAACATATAAGACTATTTCTTCCAAGCTCTTTATATATTTCAAGCAGGCGAGTATACCTATTACAGCAGATAGCTCTTAGCAGTAATTTCTCAACGTCAATGCAACTCTGATTAAGGGATAGTTCTGCCTCTTTGTCTGTAAGAGGATCCACGACAAATGAGCTATGAAGACACTTGATCCCCAGATCAGACCTTGGCTCAATTATTATAAACGGGGATGATCCTACATCAGATGCAGCTGACTTTTTATCAAGATCTAACCAGTAACGGATTTTCAATCCAGGAGTCCGTAGAACAGTCGAAACAGTTTCTCCGTCTTGGCTATTTTGTGAAGAAACAGCATTCCTACCTTGTCCCAGGTTGCCATCAGATATCATCTCAAGTCGAATTATATCCTTCCACCTGCCTTGCCGAAGTTCTTGCACTTGTCTCGTGACAGTGTCCATGATGAAAACAACACAGAGTTCATGGAGGACAGAATATAATGTAACAAAGGGATTATCCGCGGCAGCCATTCTACGCTCCAAATCATCTCCAAGAATATGCCTTCGAACTTTTTCTAGCTTTACCAGACCACTGCTTTCACCAACAAGCAGCTCCAAATGTAATATTCTCCACATTGACAGGTGACCCCGGTAACCAAGCGTCAAAAGAACCTTGAATTCACCATCCACACAAACCAATGCAGTCCCATCAGAAACTTTGACTTCAGAGATTTCTTTTGGAAGTGAAACTTCTAGTAATTTTCACCTAACAAGTACGTCTAACTTCTTCAAAGCAGGCTTCTGCTGATAATCAGTTAATGTACTCTGAAGTCCTGCATCTTCCACACATTTTGGTAAACGCTGGTAACTCCCTGTCAAAAGAATTTCAATAGTAGCTGGGAGATCATAGATTGGAGCTCGCGCTTGTTGCAGCCCTTCATGCATGAAATACAAAGAATCTGCTGCCTGGGTGAAACATGTATCATGGCTTGATAGAGTTGATGCGAGTTGTTGACTATATTGTATTAATGGAACCTGCATGACAAATGGCAGAACAACACTTAAAATAATATCCAGCTAGAAAATGTGTCAAAGCAGGATTCTCTACTAGAAAAAATGTGTGAGGTCAAACTGATAAGATCTCTGAGCTAGTTGTGTGGCGTTTTCAGGTCTTTTTTAACTAATTTTAAGTTGAATATATATAAATATACACATTCTTTATACACATAATTGGAATCAGCAGTTGTCCAAAATTATTCTACAGTAGAATCAAATGTAAAATCAATTTTTTTTTTCAAACTTAAGTGTTAAATTTTTTATAGTATTCAAATATAACTATTATTCTGCATTAGCATCGAATTTTATTTTTTTGAAATTAAATTTTACAATTTGTGATGAGATTTTATAATAAAATCAAAGGGTTCTCCACGGACCTCCATTTAAGAGGGCTCTCTGGAAGATTGGCCTATAGGCTATATAAAAATTTATACATATATAGTGTCAAGTTCTTTACAAAAGGCTTAAACTATAAATGACACATAAACATATGAGATTTACATTTCCCCGTACAATTCAAACATATAATAAACATTATAGGACGTTAAAACATAAAATTAACTAAAATAATATTAACACCATCCAGGCATTCACCTAGTTTGTAGTTTCCCTTCTTCACAAACGTGTCATATTAGATAGTCACAAGTTACATTGTTTCTCGTTAAATTTTTTACTTTTACTAGTTGCTTTTTCTAAATTTTCGACATCCTTGCAAAAACCTAAAACTCTAGCCTTCACATTCAGATACACAAACATGCTCGAACTACAACATAGGCTTTTCAATGGGGCAGCGCAGATGGGTAAACTGTAACCCAGAATGTCCAGTATGTGCGAGTACGATATTTCTTAAAATCTCGCAAAAAACAGGCCTCCCCATTAATATTACAATATAACATATTTGAATATAAAATTAATATTTTTATATATTTACTTAATTTATTTTAATTTTGTAAAAGGTTATCATAATTTTCCAAAAAAACAATATAAGTTATTGTGAAATACATGAGTAAGTATTTGTATTGATCATATATAAATACTTATGCAAGTTTTCCATAGAATTATGAGCTTGTTTAAACTTAAAAACATTTGTATTAAGTCCGGTAATAATTTTATTTTATTTGTTAAACTTTTCAAATCTAGTATATATAAACTCGATAATAAGGCGGGGGATTAATCAAGCGTCCAGCACTGCTAAAACGAGAAACGGGACAATGACGGAGTCAATTGAGATCCCCTCCCTTGCAAATTGATAACCTACTTAAACATAAAAAATCAATACTAATAAATACAAAGACGCTAATAAATGAGTTCGGTTAAAAATTCAACCTAATGGAACTTGACACAACTGGGTGAGCACATTAAGCCAAAGTAGTTACATTATTTCTTGTTAAATTTCTTACTCTTAAGAGTTTCCAAATTCTTTACATTTTCCGCATCCTTACAACAACCTAGAACTCCTACATATAGAGTAACACGCCCTCCTACATTATAGAGTATACTTACATATAATACTAACAAAATCTTTTGGCCAAATTTATTAAAAAATCTAAAGTGTGTAAGAGATTATTAAGCTCTTTTAAAAAGGTAATATGATGAAATACATGAGCATATATATTGATCATATATTATCTATACTTACCTTAGTTTTATAAAAAAAAATAAGAACTTGTCTATTAGAATTAAAATAGTGTTAAACTATAGTAACAACTTTATTTCACTTGTTAAACTTTTGTTAATTCATTATAGGATAAACTATTTAATAAGGCCACTATCTTTAATCCTATCCCAATGATATCCTAAGCACGAAGAACCCTACATTGAACAAAAAAAAACCAATGCAAAAAAATACGAAACACTTAAAATTGATTGGGTTTAAAATTGGACCTGTTGGCACCACTTGGCAAGCACATTAAGGCGGAGCATCCGTTGCTGAGTCTTGACAATGTACTTGAGGATACTAATCTTCTTTTCGGAATCCGAAAGCTCAGTCTCTCTACATTTTTGCACTAATTCCTTCAACGAAACGTATGATTCCTCCGCTGTTCGACTCACTAGTGTCGACAATTTCACCGTCTCTTTCCCTGTCTCCGCCATCACTCTCCTCCTCAATTCTCCAACAAAAAGAGCTGTTAGAATGTTACTTACAAATACTTGTTTCTATCTTCACCGTTTCTTGCCCTAACGGAACCGTTTTGTTCGCTGTATCGTTTAATTGTGTCAATTGAGGAGTTACGGATTATACTTGCCGATAATTGTATCTATTTTTTTGAATTCAGAGATTTGAATAATTCAGGCGAGAGAGAGAGAGAGAGAGAAGGTGTTGGCTTATTCGGGGTATTGGAGTATTTATAGACGGAAACTCCCCAGTTACGAGTAAATAAACTCACGCGGTCCTAATACTAATAATACTTTTTTTTCTAATAAATCATATACTGTATTCATATTTATAAATACCAGCTTTACAACCTGGGCGAGTTCTTCATTAATATTTTTATATTATTTAAAATTATAATAATTTTTTTAATTATTACCTTATTTGTATATATATAAATATTTGTTGTTGACACGATTCGATATTGAATCTGAGGTCGCGTATAAATAATAATATAAATATTTGTTGTTGGCGAGGTTCGAACCAGAGAGTTTTAGGAGTGTATAAATAATAATATAAATATTTGTTGTTGACGGGGTTCGAATCTGAGAGTTTGAGTAGTGTGCATTCTTTTAGTATTTAAATCAAACGGTCCTGATCACTTCATTAAAAAGATCTGACGGTTATAAATGGGGATAACCAAACCAACAAAAAAAAACCATATCAAATTATATCTCATTCCGGTTATTATAATATAGTATAGATAACTTGTAACTAGTATATGTACCGTCATTTTAATCATTACATATTATAAATTATAATTTTAAAAATATGTTGGTTGTAGAATGCGATCTGATATCACTTGAATAATAATTTTTAAAATTACATCTAACGGTTCTCATCAATTTGGTCTGATGGTTCTAGATTAGTGATCAATTACCAACAACCAAATTATTAATATTTCATTTTTAATATAATAGTATAGATTGGTTTTAATGTTTTGAGGTCATTCTTTTCCAGTTTATGATGTCATGTATATATATTTTATTCATAATAATAATAATTTTTTAATAAATTGATAATACAATATTAATATTAAAAGGATTATTTTGAGATAGAGAAAATAAATGTATGAAAATTTAAATTTACTATTATCATTAGATTAGATTGAAAGATTAAATATTATTAATAATTTTTATTTTTGAATTAATTAAGATGATTATGACACTACATTATTAATTGGGTCGGATTTTATGTCTAAGTATTCATATAATTAATTAATTAAAATTTTAAATTTTAATTATCTAATTAATAGTCTAATACAACACGCCATCTAATTTTCTAACTTCTTCATATAATTTTACCTACAGATTTCTAAAAGTTAAAAATATAATTTAAGCATATAAGAATGATTATTATATTGTTGTACCATAAATTTTATTCGGTTTAAAATTTTAAAGTAATTTTACTTCTTTAAAAATTCTAAATACTACCGTTTAACCAAGATGAACCGTTATACAAGTTCTAAAAGTGATCACAGTGTTTAAGGTCCAATGATATTAATGTTGCAATGTAAGTTAGGGTCAAAATAAACTATCCAATGATTATTTCGATGTTCATTTAAGTGAGATGAACTATTATACAAACTCCGAAAGTGATTAAAGTGGTCAAAGTTCGATGACAAAAGTGAGATGAACTATTATACAAAGTCTGAAAGTGGTTAAAGTACGATGACAATGGCTTATTGATCGGCATAGTTAGGGTTAAAATAAACTATCGGATAATTATTTCAGCGTGTATATTATAAAATACAGTTCTTGGTAAGATTTTTTAAAGATTGCAATCAAATAGTTTCAAAGAGTATCAAAATATGAAATATTTCCTCGTTTTTAATCGTACTTGAGATCTGTTCAAAATTTATGCAAAAGCTCTCAAAGTTATAAATTTGATTTATCTTTGATTCTAGTTGATAGTGACTCAAACTTCTCAACAATTATTTACCAATTAATGTTATAGTATAAAATTTACATGGACGTTTTCAAGGTTTTAAGAAATGGGTTATATCGCGCAAAGGGAGTAAACCGAGTTCCGGAGAATACGTCTTCAAAATCTTTAGGCATGCTTAAAGTTTGGATGTGGGTTATCCTCGTCGGGGGGTCAAGAAGCGGTTTAATATTTGCGATAAATTATGGCTATATACATATATTTATCAACTAGAAATAGATGGTTGCGGAAGGTTATTCTCGGTTGGGAAAATGACTTATTTGTGAACTTCCGAAGTTGTAACTGAGTTTTGAACCTTCGTGACTAGGCCACATCGTCGGTCGTTCATAAAGCGAATAATATTCAGAGTTATAATAGAAAATTGATTTGATGACTCTCATCAAAGCCTCGAAAAAAAGCTTAAATTCATATTGATTTTTTATTTCCCAAGAACTACGCCTGGCTTGATATCCTGTATAAATAGTTATGTAGGCATATTGTGGGGGATTATAAGTGAATAATTTAACGAGCCATCACCAAATAAATCCTTACAATTTAAGCCCCAATTCATCATCACCGCCATACTCCGATGACTTTTAGGGTGATTAACCTCCATCATTGATCTTTTTCGGTAACATACCTCAAATATTTATTAACTAAATTCATTTGTTAATAGTGGGGCCCGCTTTCAACGAATTGTAATAACATAAATGTGTGTGCATATGTGTGTGTGTCAAGCAATGTATTAATTTAATAAAAGATATATGATGAATCAGTAGCTAGTTACAATAAAATTATATTAAAAAAATCTAATTTATGATATTTATTCGTAACATATAATTTTTTTTATTTGATAAAACAACATACAATTTTTAATAGCTATTTTAGTAGATCATGGTAGTATTATCGATACAGTTAATATATTATGTAGTTGGTTCTTATAAATATAAGGTATATATACACTTTAATTGGTTCATTAGAGGTGTGAGATTATTGAGTTAACATGCTGAGTTGCCTGCAAAATCTCAATAAATAGCTCTGATTCGTGTTATTACCATATTGTGTTGGTTTTTGGTAGCCGAACCATAAAAAATCTTAAGTGATTCTTGTGGTGGTATTTCAATGATATACCATAAAGAGACGATATTAACAGTTTAGTGTTAAAAGAGATATTTGAAAATGGAGTATAAGAGAAGAGTAAGAGTTGTAAAGTATTTATATCAGTATACGTATTAAAGACTTATCACCCATTCGCCATAAAAATCCAGCGAATTACTCTTATAACCTTAAATGATAAAAGACGTAATAGTTTCAAATGGAGGAAAAAATGTAGGTATCTTTTAGGGGCCAAGTAACTAGTCGTTGTTGCAGTCTGAATGGAGTGGTGAAGAACTAAATGAACTACTCAAGTTTAACATTTTTGGATTAAATAACGTGCAGAGTAATAGATATAATTGATAATATGTGTATCCAACTTACAGTATGGGTAGAAATTAAATATCAACCCACCTGACAACATATTACTTCTCTCTCATTTTTCCTTTCCTTTGTAGAAATTCATTTCACAATTTTGTGTATGTTTGATTATGACTATTTGGATATTCTTCATACTATCAATATCGTTTAAGTAATTCATGTCATTGTCATTAAAGAATATTTGCTTTACTTTTTAGGATATTGCCATATAATAATATCGAGTATGTGACAATGCAATAAGCTGAAACTATGTTCCTATTTTCTTTTAGGGCTATACCAAAAAGTGTAGAGTTTTTAGTTCATCTTCCAAACTATGACAACTGAGCATGGGGCCTGAGAAAATAAATTTGATATTTTCCGCTTGGTCCATTAAAAAGCCTACAGTACTTACTTTAAGGCTTTGTGTTGTCTTGCTCTAGGACGCATCCATAAAATCAATATATTAATAAATCTCTTATCATCTTACTATCAGTTCCTTATGGGCCAAATGTGCAGGCATCTTATACGACAGTAATAGCTCAACAATTCATTGGGTTGTGAAATTTTGAGAAATTTACTCATTTAAATTACTTCACTCCCAACCCCTAATATGTCCAAAAAAGTGTGTAGAGTCATCTAGCTCGCTTTGGCACCATTAGTAAATATTTTCTTCTAATATGGTCCTCCTTTCAGAGAAATCAAGCATTGATATTGATATATTCATTAATGATGGAGTAATCAATTTGTTGGAAAATTCTAACACAGGCAACAATATGACAATTATATTCAAATCAAATTAGAATTCAAGAACATGCAATCAAAACCAATTAATAAAACAAATCACAAAGGTCAAACAAATTTGATAATTAGAAACAACAATAGTAAACAATAACGAGAGAAAAATCTTATCTATAATGTACCTTTAATATTGTATAACAACTGAGTCGTCGAATCTTGTAAAAGATACGACTGTTCTTGAAGAGATATTTGCCTCAGTTATGCTGTGTTGGGATGTCGCAAATTCACTTTCAGGATAAAACAGCAGCAAAACAATTCGTCACAGGCCAGCAAAGCTCAACAGCGACCACACCTCAATTCGCCCAAAAAATTTATGTATACGTATATATATTTGGGGGGAGAGAGAGATAGGCTAGCTAGGGTTCTTATTATTATTATTATTATTATCCATTCATACATTTTCTTTTTCTATCAAGGAGTATATAAATAATCATATATAAAAAATATATATTACTTATATGTGTCTGTGTGTGTGTGTGTTTGTGTATATATGTCTATCTAGGTCAAGGCCTTGACTCAGGACGCTCAAGGACTTTAGATCGTTCCTGTCAAGGCCTTGATTCTGACGGTCAAGGTCTTTAAAATGCTTCCGGTTGTATAAAGGCCTTGAGGCACAATCTCAAGCCCTTATATTTATTTCTCAATGGATTATACTAAGAAAATTACTTAGAGCCATATAAGGAATCTACCATATTAAAGCTCCAAACTTTCAATTTTCTAACATTCCCCCATAAATCCATACTGAATTATGTATCGGATTTAAATATGACACATTTTTTCAGAGTTGGTACTCTTCCAAGTTCGAACCTACCTAAGTCCTCTACTTCGATAGTCATCAGATATAGATGAAATATTTCACCTTGAATCTCTATCCATTTGGTGTAACCACACTCAAAAGACGATGACATCCAAAGGCTATGGTGATGATATACACCTTTGAGACGTTAATGGCCATATCTCGATCCTGTTCGTCGAATAATTCAAGTAATAATCATTTCCTCTAATTACGACCTCACAATTACATTCGCTAAGCCGGGCATCTCCGGAGATAAACTGCTCCATCTAGTCACAAAAAATTGACCACATTCAGAGTTCTTTAACTCTTGCTATACTTGTAGTGATAGTACCTTAAAGGTTTACAGGGGATAGACTTCAGATACATAAGTATCAATCTATTGTTAAGGAGCATCATACTTACCCTTACGACTTGTTATTATCACATTGAATACACTTCGAGGGATCTCCTCTCAGGTGTATTGGGTTCCCACCATAAATGAGTAATGTTGGTGTAATAACCCCAATTTTTTGAAATTTTTTGAAACCCTTATGAATAGTGTTTTTGCTGAATGAGAAAACTTTTCATGCCACACTAGGTAGGGGTTCTTTTATGGATATTCTGAGATTTTATTGGCACTCTATATGGTATATAAGTGTATGTAAAGATCGTCAGAATCCAATTCCGAACACTTTGATTTTTCCCGGAAATCCACTAGATACGGAAAGAATTGAGTATAAGGTAACAGGATAAAAAGGATTTAAATTAAAGGATTATAAGAGAGGATCATAAAAGGAATATAATATATTGAGAAAGGTTAAAGGAACCTAAGTAATAAGATCCCGAGTATGATCCCTCAAACGATAAACGAAAACGAAAGTTAAGCGAACCGTATAACAGATCAGCAGTCATTAGGCAAACAATTAGGAAGTTAATCAAAGGGATTAGAGAGGATGATGTCACCCAACCAATGAGAAGAGGACAAGGAGGGGAAGATGACATCATAGCATGACATAAGCATGACATGGGAAGGAAGGAGATGTGGTTGAAGTAGAACCACACAAAGTTAAGGCTAAAAAGGTAATTAACCAAAACAAAAACAAAATTACATCCACCAAGCCAATCATTTCATTTTCATCAAACAAAACACAAAATATTTCTCTTCACCAAGGTTGCTCTCGGCTTTTTTTCAATTTCAAAGGGAAAATTTTCAAAATCCAAGATCCAAGCCTCCTAAATTGGTAAGATAATTCCCTAGTGTTCCTTATGCATAGATATGGCTATATTATGAGTTTAAGCCTTCAATTCTTTCTCAATCTTCTTCAAGCAATCAATGAAGAAGACAATGAATAGTGATTTCAAAGTTTTTAACTTGATTTTTCTTGTTTTCCTTTAAGATCCAAGCATCCCTAAGACTTCTCAAGGTTTCTTAAGGCTTCCTAGCTACTCCCACCACTTCAAAGAAGGTATATCATCTCCAAACCCTAGATTCCTTTGTATAATAAGATGATTTTGATTGTTATGATGATATAGTGGCTTAATGCTTGTGGTTTAGAGTTTGGGTTGGAGTGGTAGTGAAATGGAATGGTGAATCGTATTGTTTTGGTTAAAAGAACTTAAGTATAGTTAAATTCAAGCTTAAGCATAAGTATAAATGTTAATATTGGATTTATTGGGGATGTTATGATGTGATAATGATGGACTTTGGTTGTATGAATGGATTGGGGTTGAATTGTGATGGTTTTGGAATGGTTTAAATTTGGGAAATCGCGTAAACATAGCCGTCGTAATGTCCGATTTACTTTAGACTGCTTTTGTTCATAACATTAGGACCCGAGAACCCCCTGCTAGATGTTGACCATTGCCATGTTTAGATAGCTCATGTTACGAGCTTCGTTTTGATATGTAGTTCGTTTGATTCCGATATACGGTTTAGGAGAAACGACCGTTTTAAGTAACGGCGTTTCGCGAACGAAACTTTTCCCCTCGCCTTACTTTGAAACATAGGTTAAAGACCAAAAAGGGTTAATTAGTGTATGAAACAATTATGGTAAGAGTGTTAGGCAGTTGGTAAGACACTCGCGAAAGAATCGCCTTAAAACTCGTAATGGTTAATTTATTAAAAATGGTGGAGCCGAGGGTACTCGAGTGACTTAAGAGAATCAGTTAGCGCAAAACAAGCGTTAGAGTCTAAGTTAGTTAAAGTATAGATTTGCAAGTGACTTTGGTTTAATTCCAACTTACTTGTTGCTTATAGGTGACCAGACTCGTCCCGAGCCATTCGTAACCCCCAGTCGCTCAGGCAAGTTTTCTACCCGTTATACTGTTGTTGTGATGTATATACGTATATGCATTATCTTGCGATAAATGCATGATTGTTATTAGAAAATTCTTGCGATTTATTGGAGCATGTGATATGGTACATATGCATGCCTGTTTCGTATTCTTGCCATATATATCTGTTGGTTCAGTTGATAATACCTATACTAGAGGATAGCGGTAATTTGCATATACCCTTAGTATAGGGACCCAAAGGTGAAAACATTTTCTAAAACCGGGAGTCGAGGATCCCGAGTAGATTTTATATATATATATATATATATATATATGGTTATAGTTTTCACAACTATTAATCGAATAAGGGTTATTCGATAACTTTATATTATTTAATGAATATTATTTGAATATTCATTCGAGGACTTATGACTCTGTTTATTATATTTATTGATTATTAATTGAATATTCATTTGAGGATGTATGACTCCTTTATTTTATTTAATGAATATTATTTATAATATTCATTCGAGGTATTATGACTCCGCTTATTACTAAAATATATTCTTTATTTTATTAAAGAATAAGGTGTCAATAATCAAACTTATTTTCGATTATTCAAATAAAGATAGTACTTTCATATAAGTGTATCTTTGGTTATTTAATATCCATTTCGAGTATAAGTTTTAAAACTTCTACTTCGATTATTTTTATAAGGATTATCTTTATGAGAATATTATTTAAATAATAATATTCAGATATTTTCTAATATATCGGGACTGATTTATTTTAATAAATCAGCAGTACTCCAAACATTCTTAAAAATGCTTTCGAGTCTTCAAAATGATTTTTAAAGTTAGAGTGGACCCCAAAACTCATTTTTATATTTAAGATCTTCCTTTCAAAGGGGATTTAAATACTTGCTCAAAACCTGGGGGATCCAGCTCTGTGGTGCATTTTACATTCGCAACGTGGTTGCTGTTTTGAGAAAATAAATGAATTGATTACTTACCCAACGTTCGGGAAGTAAGCCCATCTAATTGAGTCGGCATAAGCGACAGGCCGGGGTACGGTCTATCAAAGTGTAAGTGGCTGGGTGGCAGTCCATCAACGCGTAAGAGGCCGGGTGGCGGTCCAGCACAAGGTCCTTATGTGGCCAGGGTGATGACCGGTGGGGGATTCATCCATCTACTAGTAGAAAAGGTTACTTATTGGTATCTTTGCCTGATCAACAAGATATCAGGTTTATGCCAAAAATTTTTCCTTTCCAAATTTATTGGATATTGCAACTCTGTTCATACTTTACATGACAGAGGTTTCCAGGAAATGTATGGGAGATATATATGAATATATTTATATATCGGGACTTAATGAAGCATCTCGTAACTTCATTATTTATAATGATATTTCAAAGATTGAATTTATTCAAGTCTTATCTTGTAGTCTCATCTGGGTGATGAACTTTTGGAACTAATTATAATTTGAACGGTGGTAGTTAAAGTAGTATTTGGAAAAGATATAAGTATATCGGAGTATCTTGTAACTTCATCTTTTAAACTTATATCTAGTAAATGATTATCTTATGTATGACAAAGATTTTCAGAAAAATGTTGAGACAAGGTTAGATATATGAGATCACCTTGCAACGATATTTTTATACAGTTATACACTGGAACTCTGTGTGTATTATGCATGGAAGAGGACTTCCAAGATTATGAAAAGTATATATGTATATATACTGAATATTTTGCGACTTCATCGCATTAAGATATCAAACTTGGTTCATTTCTTTTGACCAAGACTTTCATGAGTACTATGAGAAGGCTCATATATTGTAAATTATTATACATATTATTTTGGTGGGCTTGTTGCTCACTCTTGCTTTCTTCTTTCATCACACAATATCAGATAGACAAGATGAACAGGACCAAGCTCCCAATTCGCGAGCGGATAGGAAATGTTCCGCAGTTTCCTATAGGCGTTGATGTCGCTGTAGCTGAGGTAGGAACTACCAATAGACTAGACTTTCAACTTTTGATGTACCAGATTATGTATATTTATGAATTGTAATAATGGCAAAGAAATGTAAATTTATTCAGAAACCTTTTTAAGGTGAATTGGCATATAATTGTGGAATAAAACGACTTGTGATTATTTTTGGATATTCATCTCTGAGACTATAACTTGTGGTGTGTGTGTTTATTGTGGGGTCACAGTACAGAGTAGTTGATTGTTTATTAAGATTGGGTGTTATTAAGGGAAATGGAACTCGTGACAACCCGGATCCCCGACCCCGGATTTGGGGGTGTTACAGAAGTGGTATCAGAGCTAAGCGTTATAAACCTCAGAGATGATACGACGTTAAGATAATAAGTTCACTAAGATAATAAGAACTCTTGCCAAGTTCATAGTCGGGCTACCTAACGTAGTACTGACAGTTAAAACCCTTATGGGAACTCTTATAAATATCGTGATAGAAGCGTAGTTCGTTATCGTATATGGTAGCGGGACTCCGAACCCTGAGGTTGAGGAGCAACAACGCGATGATGTTTTATTACTTACTGGAGATCAGATTATGGATCCGATAGAACGTCCTAACGCGGGATCGGATGATGTTCATATTGAGGATGTAGCGGTTGAGAATGTTGTCCTAGAAGGGACAGTTGCTGAGGAGGATCCCATGGAGGATCCTGACAAGATGAATAAAGGACCACTGATGAATTGATGACCATGGTTAGGTCGACTACCAGAGGAAGGATTGGTCGATCACTACCGGAGGTTCGTTCAAGTTTGTAAAGATAGTAGCCCATTTAACGCGGCTTACTCGTAAGACTGAGAAGTTTGAATGGACAGAGAAATGCGAGAACAACTTTTAAGAACTGAAGCAAAGGTTGGTGACGACCCCTATGCTGGCGTTGCCGGATGGAAAAAGGAGATTTTGTGAAGTATAGTGACGCTTCGCACAAGGGCTTAGGGTGCGTGCTTATGCAGCACGGTAAGGTAATCGCGTACGCGTCAAGACAATTAAGGGAATATAAAATTCGATATCCCCACCCATGAGCTTGGGCTCGTGGCAATAGTTTTGCCCTAAATATTGAAGGCACTACTTGTATGGAGAGAAGTGCAAGATTTACACAAGCCATACGTGCTCTAGTGCATTTTCACGTAGAAAGAGCTCAACATACGCCAGAGGAGGCGGTTAGAGCTAATCAAGAATTATGATTGGGAGATTCTTTATCATTTGGGGAAAGCCAATGTGGTGGCTGATGCCCTTAGTAAAAAGGAGAGACTCAAGATTATAATGTCTTTGGGAGAGTTATAAGAGATTTTGAGAAAATGGAAATAGAAGTGAAGGTAACCGGAGCCGGTACCGAAAAGCTGTTTGAGATTGCAATACAGTCCGAATTATCGGAAAAGAACATATTGTGCCAGAAAAAGTGATGAATGAAGGCAGAGAGCCAACAATTAGATAAAAGATTAATACCGAGAAAGATGATAAGGGAATAATGAGGTATTCCTACAGAATTTGAGTTCCAAACGTTCAAGAGCTTAAAGATGAAATCTTAGATGAAAGCTAGTTTGAGGAATAAGGTTAGAGCAAACCCTGAATGTGATAGTCAGGGAGGACGCCATCAAGATAGAAGGAACCCATAACATAATGAAGTGGAAAACAAGGTTTTTAATGTATAAGATAACCCCGATTATGGGAGAGGTTTAAACATTTCATACTAAGGAAACAGAAAGTCGAGTAAGGAAAGGAGACCCGGGACGGTACTCCTATACGGCAATTTATGGACCTGTCTAGACAGAACTTAGACTATTATCCCCAACCACCACCCTGAGGAAACAATGCGGTGAGAAATTCTTTCAGGGCCTTTAAGTCGCTAAGCCCTTAGAGTTCCAAGGAACAAGCTGAACCAGTCGAGGCAAGAGCCTGGCTAAAGGAAATACATGAATCATTTGAGATTCTAAATGATTGACGAATCACAAAAGAGTGTTTTTGTCACTTACCCTCCTAAGAGAGAGACCACCCGCTGGTGAAAGGCCAAGGAAGGCACGGAGCCAGAGGTTAGAATAAACTGATTAAAGTCCGGTCAATTGTTTTCGGGAAAGTAATTCCCAAGGTTATGGAGATAGTGTAAAAGCTTTAGAGTCAGAACAAAAGCGGATGAGTATGATGAATTATGAATCTAAGTTGTAAAAGTTGTCAAGATTCATTCTGAGGACACGAATCCAGAATGACGGGATGTTTGAAATCAATACTTATGTTGTGTTGGTTCATGAAATAAGGATAAGAGAAAGGAAAATAAAAAGAAACTGAAGTGGAAAGGAATATAAAGGCAATAGAGTTTGAGGTATGATAAGGGAGTTGGGTATGAGGAAACCCTAAAGACTCGTAGCAATAGAAATAGAAAAGTATGCATTCGTTAGGATGAGGGTGATTCACCATGAGTTAAAATTGATGGTTGAGGGCATAAGAGATACATATATTTTATCCCCTATAAGTTGGGAGGATTCGAGGAAACCTTGAGATAGTTCGAAGGATAAATAATGAGACGCGGATAGACTGAGGAGACAAGAAAGTAAGAAATTAAGAAAATTGGATGAAGGAAGTGACCTTCAAGAAGGTGAAGTGTAAGACCGGTGGCATGATACCCAGAAAGGGAGACGCCAGATATGAAAGATATCCCAACATTGAGGTGACTGTTGAGATAAACAACAAAAGTAAATAAGGAATTATTAAGAAGAGGTTCACGTTGAACACGACCAATATCTTCCAGAACATCCTTGTTATCATTACCAAATTAGGCAAGAAAAGCGGATAACCGTTGTTATCTTTTGGATGCCATATTGATTGACCTCATTTTGAATACAGATGTTATTGTGAAAATTAGGCATATACTATCGAGGTGGGAATGATTGAATAAGATACCCTTATCAGGGATATATGACTTGATTTATCCATGGAAGGATGCATGTACCTTTTTAAAGGTGGAATTAAGGATAGAATATCGGTAACTTAAAATGAATCCTAGGGGAATGCATAAAGGTTGGCATTTCACCCTTAATAGGGACAGTATGAGTTTTGACAGTATGATTTGGAAAGGGTTAAGGTAACAACAACCTTTAAGAATCAGTGGAGAAATTTTTCAGAAGTATATAGACAATGGTTTTAGTATTAGTAAATGGTATTTTGATATGTCCTGTATCTAGGGAATACAGGAGGAACGATTCAAGGATAACCTTAGAGGTTTTACAAGGAGAAAGGTAAAATTCAAAATTTTCAAGAATAGAAATGTTGATAAAGGAAATATGACGTAATTATAATAATGCCAAGTAGGGCACGTGTTAAACCACGAGAAGGTATGGATCGAACCAGTAATGGTCGAAATTATTCAGGGCAATTAGTACTTAAGATAAAAGATATTCTAATTATGATTGAGAGTCAGTCATGACAGTGATTAACCTCTAAAGACTGAGGCAATAACTTATGGAAAAATGGTGATTTTTTTTACTCATCAGATTTTAAGGAAAACATCTTCACATAAGCAGTGATTGAAATGAGGTAGAAAATTTATTTGGAGGTGGTTAAAATGACATTGACTGTAAGGAAATTTTACTATCAGGAAAGGCCAAAGAGGTGGCCGACACTTTAAAGGTAAGAGGATAATTATAGGCGCTTGTGCCAAAGGAATACAGTGATGATGGTTAAAGTTGTGAAGGTTGTATTATGGTTTGAAAGACTAACATTCCTTCTGATGACTGTGCAATACCCAACCGTAATAGTAGTTGGTAAAGGTTTAATTCGTGTAATCGCCATGAGCGGGCTATCTATCTCAGAAGGTACTATCTTGAGATAAGCCAGGACCATTTTTCAAAAAGGACTAGACGAACCTTTGAGTTAAGTCTTCTATTTAGGGCATACGATTAAGAATGGTATTAACCTGCTATCGTTGCTTTGATTGAAACTCTTCTGTAATTTTATCTGCTTCATGTCATGTATGTATGTCAGGATCAAGAGTGTTCTTCATGAATCATGAATGGTGATTATGTTACCTCCTTAGAAGGATTTGATACGACATGTATGGACTCCGTATGGTTAGATATTAAGATTTCATGGAACATGAATGACGACAGTAGGTCAGTAGTGGACCATAGTAATGCCGCAATGATTCTGCGAGTAATGAGATGATTACAACCGTGAGAGTTGTATTGGAATGGAGGTTGAGATTAAGTACCACTAATCGGGTCATGTTGACGTATAAGTTATCTTTGATAGAAAAATTAGGTCGATTATTTAACTATTGAATATTTATTCTTTCTTATCAATAGAGAGTCGTATTACTATATGAGGAAGGTTGCGGTGCAAGTATAGAATTCTAGTAACAATGATGTCTAGAATGAGATCCCAGATTCGATTTTCGATATCGAGGGAGTTTTAGAGGTGATTGTGTATAAGCTCGAGAAAGAGCATGGGTCCATAGAATGATGGACGGAATAGCAAAAATATTTAAGCATGTGAAATGCGATGCGATAATACTTGATATATATACACATATGTTTTGTTCTCCTATGACAAACCTCTATAGTTCAGAGGTAGATTCCAAGCCAGATATTTTATGGCAATAAATTTTTTTACGTATATACAATTCTCTTCAGTTCGTTCTTTTCTCTTCTTTTCATTTCATATAAACTGAGAAGAACAACCCTTCCAGAAGGGGAGGTATTGCCGAATGACTATCTATCTGTGTGATAGAAGCCGAGTAGGATACCAACTATTGTTTAATTGCTTGTCAAGTACTAAAGGCTGGCCACCTTCTGTACTAACTATGCGATATAACAAGTGTTCATGATCATAGTGATCTCTCAACAAATTCCTTTACTTCTATATGATTGATCAAATTTTGGAAAATAGAAACAGCTGAAAAAGGAGTAATAAAGTTGTGGTAGTATTCGGAATAGAAACACATTCGTGATACTAAGGTTGACGTGGTTATTAAAAGGTTATAGAACGCTAACGAGCAAAAGTATAACTAGTATAATATTAGGAACGGAAGGTAGTAGCGACTACGAACTGGAAAAGGATGGGTAGTGAGAAGCAAAAGCTCTAATGCTAAAAGCTATAATGAGAGTCTGTGCAATAGACTTGAAAGAAATTGGAATGATCACTTAACACGGGTTGAGTTTTCTTACGACAATAGATCATATGTCAGTATTGAGGTATCGCCTTATGAGATCCTTGAGGGAAGACAATGTCGATCTCCCTTATGTTAGGATGAAGTTATAGAGCGCAAGATGCTCGGACCCGCAGTAGTCCAAAGGACCAGGGATATAATAGATCTAATCAGAGGACGGCTGGTAGTAACCCAAGATGGGAACACGAAGTATGTTGATTTGACACGAAAGGACAAGGAATAGGAAGTAGGGGACCTAGTGTTGTTATAGGTATTCCCTTGGAAGGGGTTAATGAGATTCGGAAAGAAAGAAAAGCTAAGTCCACCAATTGTTGGACCCTTGGATATATTAAGAAGTATTGGGAAGTTAGCATATGAGCTAGCCTTACCCCAGAACATGTAGCAAGTCATAACGTGTTTCACGTATCAATGTTAAGGAAGTGTAATTCGGATGCCAGATAAATAGGGGCATATGAGCACATAGACACGCAACCCGACGTAACCTATATGGAGCAACCAGGAAGGGTTATAGAGTGAAAAGGAACAAGTGCTTAGGAGAAAGATTATCAAACTAGGCAGAGTTTGGTGGTGGGACCACAATGTGGGAAAATTTACTCGAGAGTTAGAAAGTGCAATGCTAAGAGAGTATCCCTATTCATTTTCTATCTGATTCCGGGACGGAATCCTTTTAAGGAGGGGAGACTGTAATAACCCCAAATTTTGGAATTTTTTTGAAACCCTTATGAATAGTGTTTTTGCTGAATGAGAAAACTTTTCATGCCACACTAGGTAGGGGTTCTTTTATGCATATTCTGAGATTTTATTGGCACTCTATATGGTATATAAGTGTATGTAAAGATCGTCAGAATCCAATTCCGAACACTTTGATTTTTCCCGGAAATCCACTAGATACGGAAAGAATTGAGTATAAGATAACAGGATAAAAAGGATTTAAATTAAAGGATTATAAGAGAGGATCATAAAAGGAATATAATATATTGAGAAAGGTTAAAGGAACCTAAGTAATAAGATCCCGGGTATGATCCCTCAAACGATAAACGAAAACGAAAGTTAAGCGAACCGTATAACAGATCAGCAGTCATTAGGCAAACAATTAGGAAGTTAATCAAAGGGATTAGAGAAGATGATGTCACCCAACCAATGAGAAGAGGACAAGGAGGGGAAGATGACATCATAGCATGACATAAGCATGACATGGGAAGGAAGGAGATGTGGTTTAAGTAGAACCACACAAAGTTAAGGCTAAAAAGGTAATTAACCAAAACAAAAACAAAATTACATCCACCAAGCCAATCATTTCATTTTCATCAAACAAAACACAAAATATTTCTCTTCACCAAGGTTGCTCTCGGCTTTTTTTCAATTTCAAAGGGAGAATTTTCAAAATCCAAGATCCAAGCCTCCTAAATTGGTAAGATAATTTCCTAGTGTTCCTTATGCATAGATATGGCTATATTATAAGTTTAAGCCTTCAATTCTTTCTCAATATTCTTCAAGAAATCAATGAAGAAGACAATGAATAGTGATTTCAAAGTTTTTAACTAGATTTTTCTTGTTTTCCTTTAAGATCCAAGCATCCCTAAGACTTCTCAAGGCTTCTTAAGGCTTCCTAGCTACTCCAACCACTTCAAGGAAGGTATATCATCTCCAAACCCTAGATTCCTTTGTATAATAAGATTATTTTGATTGTTATGATGATATAGTGGCTTAATGCTTGTGGTTTAGAGTTTGGGTTGGAGTGGTAGTGAAATGGAATGGTGAATCTTATTGTTTTGGTTAAAAGAACTTAAGTATAGTTAAATTTAAGCTTAAGCATAAGTATAAATGTTAATATTGGATTTATTGGGGATGTTATGATGTGATAAGGATGGACTTTGGTTGTATGAATGGATTGGGGTTGAATTGTGATGGTTTTGGAATGGTTTAAATTTGGGAAATCGCGTAAACATAGCCGTCGTAATGTCCGATTTACTTTAGACTGCTTTTGTTCATAACATTAGGACCCGATAACCCCCTACTAGATGTTGACCATTTCCATGTTTAGATAGATCATGTTACGAGCTTCGTTTTGATATGTAGTTCGTTTGATTCCGATGTACGGTTTAGGAGAAACGACCGTTTTAAGTAACGACATTTCGCGAATGAAACTTTTCCCCTCGCCTTACTTTGAAACATAGGTTAAAGACCAAAAAGGGTTAATTAGTGTATGAAACAATTATGGTAAGAGTGTTAGCCAGTTGATAAGACACTCGCGAAAGAATCGCCTTAAAACTCATAATGGTTAATTTATTAAAAATGGTGGAGCCGAGGGTACTCGAGTGACTTAAGAGAATCAGTAAGCGCAAAACAAGCGTTAGAGTCTAAGTTAGTTAAAGTATAGATTTTCAAGTGACTTTGGTTTAATTCCAACTTACTTGTTGCTTATAGGTTACCAGACTCGTCCCGAGCCATTCGTAACCCCCAGTCGCTCAGGCAAGTTTTCTACCCGTTATACTGTTGTTGTGATGTATATATGTATATGTATTATCTTGTGATAAATGCATGATTGTTATTAGCAAATTCTTGCGATATATTGGAGCATGTGATATGGTACATATGCATGCCTGTTTCGTATTCTTGCCATATATATCTGTTGGTTCAGTTGATAATACCTATGCTAGAGGATAGCGGTAATTTGCATATACCCTTAGTATAGGGACCCAAAGGTGAAAACATTTTCTAAAACCGGGAGTCGAGGATCCCGAGTAGATTATATATATATATATATATATATATATATATATATATGGTTATAGTTTTCACAACTATTAATCGAATAAGGGTTATTCGATAACTTTATATTATTTAATGAATATTATTTGAATATTCATTCGAGGACTTATAACTTTCAGTTTAGAGTAAAGCTTTTTATGGATTATGATGAGATCATAATAGTGAGACCTAAAAGATGATAACTCTAAACTTAAATAGTTCCTGGTCGTAGGATTACTAACTGGTAATTAATAATCCGCAGAGATTGGTACATACTATGCTTGCTTCATTATGAAGGATGTCTGTTCTCATAGACATTTGTGTGGTGACACTATAGCTAGTATGTAGGTGCTTATTATAGAATAAGTTCACTGAACATGACTCGCACAGCTGAACAACTGATGGAGTTCACTCACGTGTCAGCAGTTGTTCACATAGTGATAGTTGTACAAGTATCCTTAGACTTGAGGTCATCATAGTCATCTTGTGTACACTGAACTATGCTTTGGTTTAGTTCTTAGTCTCCAGGGACAATTATTAGGGCTCTACTGGGTATAGAAATTTGTACACGAAGATAGTGTATGATCAATAAAGGATCTACCCCTTCCAGTAAAGGAAGCGAATGTTCAAGGCTGATCCACTTATGCTAGTTCAGGAATCTCTGGCCAGAGTGAATGAAATTAGAAAGGAGTTTCTAATTTGCATAGAACTACGCATAATAAATGGTAAGCAAGTGATTAAATTAGATAGGCTTGACACGAGATCCATGCCTTGTATTTAATCGGGACATTGTAGGGTAGAATGAGTTTATTGTACGGTAACTATTCACTGAATAGGTTCTTGGTATTCTAAGCAGTGAATTCATATTATCCGGATAGTCGCGATATGCTGAGAAGTATCCCTCACGATGTAGAATAAATATGATTAATTAATTAATCATATTTAATAAATTAGAGAATTTATATAAATAATGATAAAATAGTTTTATTATTATCTATTTCTACTACCAGCTTAATATTGAACCTACAGTGTAATAACCCCAATTTTTGGAAATTTTTGAAACCCTTATGAATAGTGTTTTTGCTGAATGAGAAAACTTTTCATGCCACACTATGTAGGGGTTCTGTTATGGATATTCTAAGATCGTATTAGTATTCCATAAAGTAAATAAGTGTATGTAAAGATCGTCAGAATCCAATTCCGAACACTTTGATTTTTCTCGAAAATCCACCAGATACCGAAAGAATTGAGTATAAGGTAACATGATTAAAGGGATTTAAATTCAAGGATTATAAGAGAGGATTATAAAAAGGAATATAATGTATTGAGAAAGGTTAAGGGAACCCAAGTAATAAGATCCCGGGTATGATCCCTCAAACGATCAACGAGAAAGAGAGTTAAGCGAACCGTAAAACAAATAAACGTCCAAGGGGCAAGCACATGCAAGTAACATGAGAAGGAAGCTTCTAATATAAGCTAAAAAATGTGGTTAGAAGCAAGGTGACATCATCACACCACAAGAATGAGACATGTGGCAAAGTAGTGATGCAAGCAATGACATAAGCAAGTGAAAACAAGATATTTAGCCAATAATTAACCACAACCATGCATTCTTTGCACAAATATCAAGGCAAGACAAGCAAGCAAAAGCTCTCCCCCATTTCTTTCTTCTTCCATTCGGCCTTTCCAAGAAATGAAGAAATAGATTTTCAAAACTCAAGTTCTAGGCCATGGAAAATTACAAGGTTTATTTCCTTGGATCCTATATTTCATAACTTAGTTATACCATGAGTTTAAGATCAAGATTCCATGGTTTGCATAGCTAATCCACTCATCAAAGATGATGATTAATAGTAGTGAATAGTAACTTACTTTGATTTTCTTGATTTTCATGAAAGCTTAAGGTTGATTAAGCATAGATCAAGGTTCCTAGAGGCTTGTTAGTGACTACCCACTCTCCAAGGAAGGTATAAACTCTTGAACCCTTAGTTTTAAGTTTGGTTTGTTTGGATGATAATAGTGCTTAGATGAATGGGTTTAGTTTGATGTTGATGGATGTTGGATTGTTGTTGAATTGGTGATGATTTGGTGTAGTTTAAACTTTGGAAATCGTTAGGTTATAGCCGTCGTAATGCCCGATTTTCTATAAACTGTTTTGTGATTAACTGTTGGACCCGAACACCCACTTCTATAAACTAACCACTTCCATGCTTAGATAGGTTATGTTTCAAACTTCGTTTTGATATGTGGTTTGCTTCAATCTGATGTACGGTTTAGGAGAAACGGCCGTTTTAAGTAACGGTGTTTCGCGAACGAACCTTTACCCCTCGCCTTACTTTGAAACCTTGGTTAAGGCCCTTAAATGACTAATTGGAGCATGAAACATTTATGTAGAGTGTGTTAGGCAGTTGATAAGACACTCGCGAAAGAATCTCCTTAAAACTCGTAATGGGTAAATTATTAAAAATGGTGGAGCCGAGGCTACTCGAGCGACTTAAGTAAATCGTTAAGCGCAAAACGAGCGTTAGAGTCTGAGTTGGTTAGAGTATAGATTTACAAGTGACTTTGGTTTAATTCCAACTAACTTGTTGCTTATAGGTTATCAGACTCGTCCCGAGCCATTCGTAACCCCCAGTCGCTCAGGCAAGTTTTCTACCCGTTATACTGTTGTTGTGATGAATATGTGTATATGCATGATCTTGCGATAAATGCATATTGGTTATTAGCAAATTCTTGCGTTATATTGTAGCATGTGATATGGTATATATGCATGCCTGTTTCATATTCTTGATTTATATATCTGTTGGTTCAAATACTTATTCGTTGCATAATACCTATGCTAGAGATAAGCGGTATTTGCGTATACCCTTAGTATAGGGACCCAAAGGTGAAAACATTTTCTAAAACCGGGAGTCGAGGATCCCGAGTAGATTATATATATATATATTTATATATATATATGGTTATAGTTTTCAAAACTATTAATCGAATAAGGTTTATTCGATAACTTTATTTTATTAATGAATATTATCTTGAATATTCATTCGAGGGCTTATGACTCCTTTTATTTTATTAATTGAATATTATTTGAATATTCATTTGAGGATGTATGACTCCTTTATTTTATTTAGTGAATATTATTTATAATATTCATTCGAGGTATTATGACTCCGCTTATTACTGAAATATATTCTTTATTTTATTAAAGAATAAGGTGTCAATAATCAAACTTATTTTCGATTATTCAAATAAAGATAATACTTTCATATAAGTGTATCTTTGGTTATTTAATACTCGTTTCTAGTATAAGTTTTAATACTTCTACTTCAATTATTTTTATAAAGATTATTCTTTATGGGAATATTATTTAAATAATAATATTCAGATATTTTCTAATATATCGGGACTGATTTATTTCATTAAATCAGCTTTACTCCAAACATTCTTAAAAATAGTTTTCGAGTCTTCAAAATGATTTTTAAAAGTTAGAGCGGATCCCAAAACTCATTTTTATATTTAAGATCTTCCTTTTAAGGGGATTTAAATACTCACTCAAAACCTGAGGGATCCGGCTCTATGGTGTATTTTATATTCGCAACAAGGTTGCTGTTTTGATAAATGAATTGATTACTTGCCCAATGTTCGGGAAGTAAGCCCATCTAATTGAGTCGGCATAAGCGACAGGCCGGGGTACGGTCTATCAAAGTGTAAGTGGCTGGGTGGCAGTCCATCAACGCGTAAGAGGCCGGGTGGCGGTCCAGCATAAGGTCCTTATGTGGCCAGGGTGATGACCGGTGGGGGATTCATCCATCTACTAGTAGAAAAGGTTACTTATTGGTATCTTTGCCTGATCAGCAACATATCGGGTTTATGCCAAAATTCTTTTCCTTTCCAAAATTCATTGGATATTACAATTCTGTTCATACTTTACATGACAGAGATTTTCAGGAAATGTTTAAGAGATATATATGTGGATATATATATATATCGGGACTAAATAAAGTATCTCGTAACTTTATTTCATTCAATAATATTTCAAAGATTGAATCTATTCAAGTATTATCTTGTAGTCTCATCGATGTGATGAACTTTTGAACTAATTATAACTTGAACGGTGGTAGTTCAAGTAGTATTTGGAGAAGATATAAGTATATTGGAGTATCTTGTAACTTCATCTTTTAAACTTATATCTAGTAAATGATTATCTTATGCATGACAAAGATTTTCAGAAAAACATTGAGACAAGGTTAGATATATGAGATCACCTTGCAACAATATTTTTATGCAGTTATAAACTGGAACTCTGTGTATATTAGGTATGGAAGAGGACTTCCAATATTTTGAAAAGTATATATGTATATATACTGAATATTTTGCGACTTCATCGCATTAAGATATCAAACTTGGTTCATTTCTTTTGACCAAGACTTTCATGAGTACTAAGAGAAGGCTCATATACTATTAATCATTATGCATATTATTTTGGTGGGCTTGCTGCTCACCCTTGCTTTCTTCTTTCATCACACAACATCAGATAGACAAGATGAACCGGACCAAGCTCCCGATTCGCAAGAGGTTAGGAGACGTTCCGCAGTTTTCTAGAAGCACTGATGCCGCCGTAGCTGAGGTAGGAACTACCAATAGGCTAGGCTTTCAACTTCTGATGTACCAGATTTATGTATATTTATGAATTGTAATAATGGCAAAGAAATGTAAATTTATTCAGAAAACCTTTTAAGGCGTATGGGCATATAATTGTGGAACAAAATGACTTGTGTTATTTTTTTGAGTATTCATCTCTGAGACTATAACTTGGGGTGTGTGTGTGTATATTGTGGGGTCACAGTAAAGAGTAGTTGATTGTTTAATAAGATTGGGTGTTAAGGGAAGTGGAACTCGTGACGACCCGGATCCCCGACCCCGGATCTGGGGGTGTTACAGAAATGATATCAGAGCTAAGCGTTATAAACCTCAGAGATGATGGGACGTTAAGATAATAAGTTCACTAAGATAATAAGAACTCTTGCCAAGTTCATAGTCGGGCTACCTAACGTAGTACTGACAGTTAAAACCCTTATGGGAACCCTTATAAATATCATGATAGGAGTGTAGTTCGTTATCGTATATGGTAGCGGAACTCTGAACCCTGAGGTTGAGGAGCAACAACGCGATGATGTTTTATTACTCATTGGAAATCAGATTATGGATCCGATAGAGCGTCCTAACGCAGGACCGGATGATGTTGATATTGAGGATGTAGCGGTTGAGGAGGTTGTCCTAAAAGGGATAGTTGTTGAGGAGGATCCCAACGAGGATCCTGACAAGAATGAATAAAGGACCATTGAGGAATTGATAACCATGGTTAGGGAAACTACCAGAGGTAGGATTGGTCGGTCACTACCGGAGGTTCGTTCAAGTTTATAAAGATAGTATCCCCTTTAACGCGGCTTACTCGTAAGACTGAGAAGTTCGAATGGACAGAGAAATGCGAGAACAACTTTTAAGAACCGAAGCAAAGGTTGGTGACGTTCCCTATGCTGGCATTGCCGGATGGAAAAGGAGATTTTGTGATTTGTAAGTGACGCTTCGCATAAGGAATTAGGGTGCTTCTTAGCACAGCAAGATAATCGCGTCTGCGTCAAGACAATTAAGGTAATATGAAATTCGATATCCCCGCCCATGAGCTTAGGCTCGTGGCAATAGTTTTACCCTAAAGATTGGAGGCACTACTTGTATGGAGAGAAGTGCGAGAATTACCTAAGCCATAAGTGCTCTAGTACATTTTCACGTAGAAAGAGCTCAACATATGCCAGAGGAGGCAGTTAGAGCTAATCAAGAATAATGATTGGGAGATTCTTTATCATTCGGGGAAAGCCAATGTGGTGGCTGATGCCCTTAGTAAAAAGGAGAGACTCAAGATGATAATGTCTTTGGGAGAGTTTATAAGAGATTTTGGAAATAGTAGTGAAGGTAACCGAAGCCGGTACCGAAAAGCTGTTTGAGATTGCAATACAGACCGAATTATCGGAAAAGAACATATTATGCCAAGAAAAAAAAAAGTGATGAATGAAGGCAGAGAGCCAACAAATAGATATGAGATTAATACCGAGAAAGATGATAAGGGAATAATGAGGTATTCCTATAGAATTTGGGTTCCAAATGTTCAAGAGCTTAAAGATGAGATCTTAGATGAAAGTCATAGTTCAAGGAATAAGATTAAGGGCAAACCCTAAATGTGATAGTCAGGGAGGACGCCATCAAGATAGAAGGAACCCATAACATAATGAAGTGGAAAATGAGGATTTTAACGTATAAGATAACCCCAAGTATGGGAGAAGGATGAAACATTTTATACTAAGGAAACAGAAAGTCGAGTAAGGAAGGGAGACCCGAGATGGTTCTCCTATACGGCAATTCATGGACCTGTCTAAAAAGAACTTAGACTATTATCCCCAACCACCACCTTGAGGAAACAATGCGATAGGAAATTCTTTCAGGACCTTTAAGTCTCTAAGCTCCCACAGTTCCAAGGAACAGGTTGACCTAGTCGAGGCAAGAGCCTGGCTAAAGGAAATAGAGGAATCAATTGAGATTCTAAATGATTGACGAATCACAAAAGACTGTTTTTATCACTTACCCTCCTAAGAAAGAGACCACCCGCTGGTGAAAGACCAAGGAAGGCACGGAGCCAGAGGTTAGAATAAACTGATTTAAGTTCAGTCAATTGTTTTCGGGAAAGTAATTCCCAAAGATAAGGAGATAGTGTAAAAGCTTTGGAGCTAGAACAAAAGTGGATGAGTATGATGAATTATGAATCTAAGTTGTAAAAGTTATCAAGATTCGTTCTGAGGACACGAATCCAGAATGACGGGATGTTTGGAATCAATACTTATGTTGTGTTAGTTCATGAAATAATGATAAGAGAAAGGAAAATAAAAAGAAACTGAAGTGGAAAGGAATATAAAGGCAATAGAGTTTGAGGTATGATAAGGGAGTTGGGTATGAGGAAACCCTAAAGACTCGTAGCAATAGACATAGAAAAGTATGTAATCGTCAGGATGAGGGTGATTCACCATGAGCTAAAGTTGATGGTTGAAGGCATACGAGTTATGTACATTTTATCCCCTTTAAGTTGGGAGGATTCAAGGAAACCTTTAGATAGTTCGAAGGATAAATAATAAGACGCGGATAGACTAAGGAGACAAGAAAGTAAGAAAGTAGGAAAATTTGGATGAAGGAAGTGACCTTCAATAATGTGAAATGTAAGACCGGTGGCTCGATACTCAGAAAGGGAGACGCCAGGTATGAGAGGTATCCCAACATTGAGGTGACTGTTGAGATAAACAACAAAAGTAAATAAGGAATTATTAAGAAGAAGTTCACGTTGAACATGACCAATATCTTCCAGAACATCCATGTTATCATTACCAAATCAGGAAAGAAAAGCGGATAACCGTTGTTATCTTTTGGAGGCCATATTGATTGACCTCATTTTGAATACAGATGTTATTGTGAAACTAGGCATATATTATCGAGGTGGGAATGATTGAATAAGACACCCTTATCAGGGATATATGACTTGATTTATCCATGGAAGGATGCATGTACCTTTTAAAGGTGGAATTAAGGATAGAACATCGGTAACTTAAAATGAATCTTAAGGGGAATGCATAAAGGTTGGCATTTCACCCTTAGTAGGGATAGTATGAGTTTGACGGTATGAATTGGGAAGGATTAAGGTATTAACAACCTTTAAGGATCAATGGAGAAATTTTTTTCAGAAGTATATAGACTATGATTCTGGTATTAGTAAATGGTATTTTGATATTCCCTGTATCTAGGGAATACAGGAGGAACGATTGAAGGATAACCTTAGAGGTTTTACAAGGAGAAAGGTAATATTCATAATTCTCAAGAATAAAAATGTTGATAAAGGAAATATGACGTAATTATAATGATGCCAAGTGGGGCACGTGTTAAACCACGAGAAAGTATGGATCGAACCAGTAATGGTCGAAATTGTTCAGGGCAATTAGGACTTAAGATAAAAGATGTTCTAAGTATGATTGAGAGTCAGTCGTGACAGTGATTAACCTCTAAAGACTGAGGCAATAACTTATGGAAAAATGGTGATATTTTTTTTACTCATCAGATTTTAAGGAATACATCTTCACAAAAGCAGTGATTGAAATAAGGTAGAAAATTTATTTGGAGGTGGTTAAAATGACATTGACTATAAGGAAATTTTAATATCAGGAAAGGCCAAAGAGGTGGCCGACACTTTAAAGGTAAGAGGATAATTATAGGCGCTTGTGCCAGAGGAATACAGTGATGATGGTTAAAACTGTGAAGGTTGTATTATGGTTTGGAAGATTGACATTCCTTCTGATGACTGTGCAATACCCAACCGTAATAGTAGTTGGTAAAGGTTTAATTCGTGTAATCGCCATGAACGGGCTATCTATCTTAGGAGGTCCTATCTTGAGATAAGCCAGGACCATGTTTCAAAAAGGACTAGACGAACCTTTGAGTTAAGTCTTCTATTTAAGGCATATGATTAAGAATGGTATTAACCTGCTATCGTTGCTTTGATTGAAACTCTTCTGCAATTTTATCTACTTCATGTCATGAAAGTACGTCAGAGTTTGGAGTGTTCTTCATGAATTGTGATTGGTGGTTATGTTAACTCCTTAGGAGAATTAGATATGATATGAATGGACTCCGTATGGTTAGCTATTAAAACTTCATGGAAAGTGAATGACTACAGTAGGTCAACGGTGGGCCATAGTAATGCAGCAATGATTCTGTAAGTAATGAGCTGATTACAACCGTGAGAGTTGTATTGGAATGGATGTTGAGATTGAGTACCACTAAACGGGTCGTGGTAGTGTATAAGTTATCATTGATAGACTAATTAAGTAGAGTATCTACCTATTGAATATTTATTCCCTCTTATGAAAAGAGAGTCGTATTACTATATGAGGAAGGTTGCGGTGCAAGCATAGAACTCTAGTAACGGTGATGTCTAAAATGAGATCCCAGATTCGATTTTCGATGTCGAGGGAGTTTCAAAGGTGATTATGTATAAGCTCGAGGAAGAGTGTGGGTCCATAGAATGATGGACGGGATAGCGAAAATATTTAGGCATGGGAAATACGAGGCTATAATGCTTAATGTTGATTTATATACGTATATGATTTATTCTCCTATGACAAACCTCTATAGTTCAGAGGTAGGTTCCAAGCCAGATATTTTATGGCAGTATATTTTTTTTTCCATATATACAATTCTCTTCAATTCATTCTTTTCTCTTCTTTTCATTTCATGTAAGCTGAGAGAAGAACAACCCTTCCAGAAAGGGGAGGTATTGCCGAATGACTATCTATCTGTGTGATAGAAGCCTAGTAGGATACCAGCTATTGTTTAATTGCTTGTCAAGTACTAAAGGCTGGCCACCTTCTGTACTAACTAAGCGATATAACAAGTGTTCATGATCATAGTGATCTCTCAACAAATTCCTTTACTTCTATATGAAGGATTAAGCTTCCAAAAATAGAAACAACTGAAAAAGGAGTAATAAAGTGGTGGTAGTATGCGGAATGGAAACACATTCGTGATACTAAGGTTGACGTGGTTATTAAAAGGTTATAGAACGCAAACGAGCAAAAGTATAACCAGTATAATATTAGGAACGGAAGGTAGTAGCGACTACGAACTGGAAAAGAATGGAATTGAGAAGCAAAAGCTCTAATGTTAAAAGCTATAATGAGAGTCTGTGCAATAGACTTGAAAGAATTTGGAATGATCACTTAATTCGGATTGAGTTATCTTACGACAATAGATCATATGTCATTATCGAGATGTCGCCTTATGAGATCCTTGAGGGAAGACAATGTCGATCTCCCTTATATTAGGATGAAGTTGTAGAGCGCAAGATGCTCGGACCCGCAGTAGTCCAAAGGACCAAGGATATGATAGATCTAATCAGAGGACGGCTGGTAGTAGCCCAAGATGGACATGATAAGTATGTTGATTTGACACGAAAGGATAAAGAGTATGAAATAGGGGACCTAGTGTTGTTATAGGTATTCCCTTGGAAAGGAAGGATGAGGTTCGGAAAGAAATGAAAGCTAAGTCCACGAATTGTTGGACCCTTGGATATATTAAGACATATTGGGAAGTTATCATATGAGCTAGCCCTAACCCCGAACATGTAACAAGTTCGTAACGTGTTTCACGTATCAATGTTAAGGAAGTGTAATTCAGATGCCAGATAAATAGGGGCATATGAGCGCATAGATATGCAACCCGACGTAACCTATATGGAGCAACCAGGAAGGGTTGTAGAGTGAAAAGGGAACAAGTGCTTAGGAGAAGGGTTATCAAACTAGTAAGAGTTTGATGGTAGAACCACAATGTGGGAAACTTGACTTGAGAGTTAGAAAGTGCAATACTATGAAAGTATCCCTATTCATTTCTATCTGATTCCGGGACGGAATCCTTTTAAGGAGGGGAGACTGTAATAACCCCAATTTTTGGAAATTTTTGAAACCCTTATGAATAGTGTTTTTGCTGAATGAGAAAACTTTTCATGCCACACTATGTAGGGGTTCTGTTATGGATATTCTAAGATCGTATTAGTATTCCATAAAGTAAATAAGTGTATGTAAAGATCGTCAGAATCCAATTCCGAACACTTTGATTTTTCTCGAAAATCCACCAGATACCGAAAGAATTGAGTATAAGGTAACATGATTAAAGGGATTTAAATTCAAGGATTATAAGAGAGGATTATAAAAAGGAATATAATGTATTGAGAAAGGTTAAGGGAACCCAAGTAATAAGATCCCGGGTATGATCCCTCAAACGATCAACGAGAAAGAGAGTTAAGCGAACCGTAAAACAAATAAACGTCCAAGGGGCAAGCACATGCAAGTAACATGAGAAGGAAGCTTCTAATATAAGCTAAAACATGTGGTTAGAAGCAAGGTGACATCATCACACCACAAGAATGAGACATGTGGCAAAGTAGTGATGCAAGCAAATGACATAAGCAAGTGAAAACAAGATATTTAGCCAATAATTAACCACAACCATGCATTCTTTGCACAAATATCAAGGCAAGAAAAGCAAGCAAAAGCTCTCCCCCATTTCTTTCTTCTTCCATTCGGCCTTTTCAAGAAATGAAGAAATAGATTTTCAAAACTCAAGTTCTAGGCCATGGAAAATTACAAGGTTTGTTTCCTTGGATCCTATATTTCATAACTTAGTTATACCATGAGTTTAAGATCAAGATTCCATGGTTTGCATAGCTAATCCACTCATCAAATATGATGATGAATAGTAGTGAATAGTAACTTACTTTGATTTTCTTGATTTTCATGAAAGCTTAAGGTTGATTAAGCATAGATCAAGGTTCCTAGAGGCTTGTTAGTGACTACCCACTCTCCAAGGAAGGTATAAACTCTTGAACCCTTAGTTTTAAGTTTGGTTTGTTTGGATGATAATAGTGCTTAGATGAATGTGTTTAGTTTGATGTTGATGGATGTTGGATTGTTGTTGAATTGGTGATGATTTGGTGTAGTTTAAACTTTTGAAATCGTTAGGTTATAGCCGTCGTAATGCCCGATTTTCTATAAACTGTTTTGTGATTAACTGTTGGACCCGAACACCCACTTCTATAAACTAACCACTTCCATGCTTAGATAGATTATGTTTCAAGCTTCGTTTTGATATGTGGTTTGCTTGAATCCGATGTACGGTTTAGGAGAAACGACCGTTTTAAGTAACGGTGTTTCGCGAACGAACATTTACCCCTCGCCTTACTTTGAAACCTTGGTTAAGGCCCTTAAATGACTAATTGGAGCATGAAACATTTATGTAGAGTGTGTTAGGAAGTTGATAAGACACTCGCGAAAGAATCGCCTTAAAACTCGTAATGGGTAAATTATTAAAAATGGTGGAGCCGAGGGTACTCGAGCGACTTAAGTAAATCGTTAAGCGCAAAATGAGCGTTAGAGTCTGAGTTGGTTAGAGTATAGATTTACAAGTGACTTTGGTTTAATTCTAACTTACTTGTTGCTTATAGGTTACCAGACTCGTCCCGAACCATTCGTAACCCCCAGTCGCTCAGGCAAGTTTTCTACCCGTTATACTGTTGTTGTGATGAATATGTGTATATGCATAATCTTGCGATAAATGCATATTGGTTATTAGCAAATTCTTGCGTTATATTGTAGCATGTGATATGGTATATATGCATGCCTATTTCATATTCTTGATTTATATATCTGTTGGTTCAAATGCTTATTCGTTGCATAATACCTATGCTAGAGATAAGCGGTATTAGCGTATACCCTTAGTATAGGGACCCAAAGGTGAAAACATTTTCTAAAACCGGGAGTCGAGGATCCCGAGTAGATTTATATATATATATATATATTTATATATATATATGGTTATAGTTTTCAAAACTATTAATCGAATAAGGTTTATTCGATAACTTTATTTTATTAATGAATATTATCTTGAATATTCATTCGAGGGCTTATGACTCCTTTTATTTTATTAATTGAATATTATTTGAATATTCATTTGAGGATGTATGACTCCTTTATTTTATTTAGTGAATATTATTTATAATATTCATTCGAGGTATTATGACTCCGCTTATTACTGAAATATATTCTTTATTTTATTAAAGAATAAGGTGTCAATAATCAAACTTATTTTCGATTATTCAAATAAAGATAATACTTTCATATAAGTGTATCTTTGGTTATTTAATACTCGTTTCTAGTATAAGTTTTAATACTTCTACTTCAATTATTTTTATAAAGATTATTCTTTATGGGAATATTATTTAAATAATAATATTCAGATATTTTCTAATATATCGGGACTGATTTATTTCATTAAATCAGCTTTACTCCAAACATTCTTAAAAATATTTTCGAGTATTCAAAATGATTTTTAAAAGTTAGAGCGGATCCCAAAACTCATTTTTATATTTAAGATCTTCCTTTTAAGGGGATTTAAATACTCGCTCAAAACCTGAGGGATCCGGCTCTATGGTGTATTTTATATTCGCAACAAGGTTGCTGTTTTGATAAATGAATTGATTACTTGCCCAATGTTCGGGAAGTAAGCCCATCTAATTGAGTCGGCATAAGCGACAGGCCGGGGTACGGTCAAGTGGCTGGGTGGCAGTCCATCAACGCGTAAGAGGTCGGGTGGCGGTCCAGCACAAGGTCCTTATGTGGCCAGGGTGATGACCGGTGGGGGATTCATCCATCTACTAGTAGAAAAGGTTACTTATTGGTATCTTTGCCTGATCAGCAAGATATCGGGTTTATGCCAAAATTCTTTTCCTTTCCAAAATTCATTGGATATTACAACTCTGTTCATACTTTACATGACAGATATTTTCAGGAAATGTTTAAGAGATATATATGTGGATATATATATATCGGGACTAAATAAAGTATCTCGTAACTTTATTTCATTCAATAATATTTCAAAGATTGAATCTATTCAAGTATTATCTTGTAGTCTCATCGATGTGATGAACTTTTGAACTAATTATAACTTGAACGGTGGTAGTTCAAGTAGTATTTGGAGAAGATATAAGTATATTGGAGTATCTTGTAACTTCATCTTTTAAACTTATATCTAGTAAATGATTATCTTATGCATGACAAAGATTTTCAGAAAAACATTGAGACAAGGTTAGATATATGAGATCACCTTGCAACAATATTTTTATGCAGTTATAAACTGGAACTCTGTGTATATTAGGTATGGAAGAGGACTTCCAATATTTTGAAAAGTATATATGTATATATACTGAATATTTTGCGACTTCATCGCATTAAGATATCAAACTTGGTTCATTTCTTTTGACCAAGACTTTCATGAGTACTAAGAGAAGGCTCATATACTATTAATCATTATGCATATTATTTTGGTGGGCTTGCTGCTCACCCTTGCTTTCTTCTTTCATCACACAACATCAGATAGACAAGATGAACCGGACCAAGCTCCCGATTCGCAAGAGGTTAGGAGACGTTCCGCAGTTTTCTAGAAGCACTGATGCCGCCGTAGCTGAGGTAGGAACTACCAATAGGCTAGGCTTTCAACTTCTGATGTACCAGATTTATGTATATTTATGAATTGTAATAATGGCAAAGAAATGTAAATTTATTCAAAAAACCTTTTAAGGCGTATGGGCATATAATTGTGGAACAAAATGACTTGTGTTATTTTTTTGAGTATTCATCTCTGAGACTATAACTTGGGGTGTGTGTGTGTATATTGTGGGGTCACAGTAAAGAGTAGTTGATTGTTTAATAAAATTGGGTGTTGTTAAGGGAAGTGGAACTCGTGACGACCCGGATCCCCGACCCCGGATCTGGGGGTGTTACATACAGGGTCACACCATAAAAAGAGAATGATTTAATGGTGGAGGAATTAATTAATAATGGCTAATAATTATTTATTTATGAAATAAATAATTAATTGGCAAATTTAATAATTGATTAAATGAGATTTAATTGATTATAAATTAATTAAGAAAAGTTCTTAATATTATTAATTAAAGGATTTAATTTTTGGAAATTAAATCAAGAGAGAGAATTATTTCTAAAGTGTTTAGAAAAAGGATTAATAATTAAAAGGTGTTTTAATTATTAATGAGAATAATAAATGGGATAATAATAATATTATTTATGGGAAAATTTCAGCTGAAAATTTTGCCTATAAATATACTATTATAGACCCTATTTTCATTCGAACCCAAAAAACCCAAAAATTTTAGAAAACCAAATTCTCTCCACCTCCTCCTCCTCCTTAACGTCGTTTTCTTGGTGTATACCGGTGGAGTGCTTCACGTTTGAGGAGCAGCTGCTAAGGATCTCCGAACGTTGCTTTTGGATCGCATATTAAAGGTTAGTAATCGATCCCTATGTTTTTACCACGATTTATATGCTTTTATTTGGATTTTATATGTGTAAAAGTGTTTTACCATGCCCCGCTGCGTTTAAAATCCAACATAAACTATGGTATATCTTATTTAAACACTTAAATAGATAGAGCCCGTAATAAAAACAAAACAAGTCTTTTATTAATATCAATGAAATCAAAACAGATTACATAAAAGTTATTCCTAAATCCTAATACATGATTGGACTTAGGACATATTCCTTTCAATCTCCCACTTGTACTAAAGCCAATCACTCTGGTATCTAATACCCATCTAGTCTTTATGACGATCAAAGTGACTTTCATAAAGTAGCTTTGTGAGTGGGTCTGCTATGTTGTTATGTGTGTCAACTCTATTTCAATACAATACAAGAAATGTTACCGCGCTCCCACTAACCCTTTTGTAGACATATGGTTCATCTACGTTTTTGATAAAACCAAACTCTTTGATTGTCTCATTAAAACGGATGTTCCATCTACGAGAAGCTTGCTTTAAACCACATATGGTTCGCAGCAGCTTACACACTAGGTTTTCATTTCCCTTGGAAAGAAAACCATCTGGCCATTTGCCAGATCTCATAGTCGTAGTAAGCAGCAATCGCAAGCAAAATCCGAACTGATTTTAACAGGGCTACAGGTAAAAGGTTTCATCAAAGTCAATCTATTGCCTTTGTTTGAATCCTTTTGCCATAAGCCTGGCCTTATAGGTCTCCATCTTACCATCTGCTCTAATCATTCTTTCGTATACCGTATACATAGATTCCTTTTCGAATTTCATGGCACTATGCCATTTCTCTGAGTCAACAATACTCATAGCCTCATTATAGGTCACAGGGTCGTCATCATCAATGATCGACAACTCATTGTCATTCTTAATGACAAGGCCATATTACCTCTCAGGTTGGCGAGATACTCTCCCTGTTCTATGAATGGGCTGTTCCACAAAAGGTTGTTCAGTCAGAACATGTGTTTCCACTTGATCCGTAGTAGTTTGTGCTTCTTGAACTTCATCAAGTTCAATTTTGCTCCCACTGTTTCCTTCAAGGATAAACTCCTTTTCCAAGAAGGTAGCATGTCTGGAGACAAATACCCGATGATCGGTGTAAAAGTAATACCCTAAAGTCTCTTTAGGATATCCCACAAAACTACATTTTACGGATCGATATTCCAGCTTATCTAGGTCAACTTATTTGACATAAGCTGGACATCCCCAAATCTTAACGTGTTTAAGACTCGGTTTCCTTTCTTTCTATATCTCATACGAAGTTTGAGGAACAGATTTTGGAAGGCACCTTATTCAGTAAATATGCTGAGGTTTCCAATGCATAACCCCATAGGAATACTGGAAGATTTGCATAGCTCATCATGGACCGAACTATATCTAACAAAGTTCGATTTCTCCTTTCAGATACCAATCTGGAGGAGTCCACTGGGAGACTATACCATTTACTTTGAGATAATCTAGAAACACTCCATTAAAGTATTCACCACCTCGATCTGATCGAAGAGTTATAATACTATGTTTGGTTGTTTCTCCACTTCATACTTATATTCTTTGAACTTTTCAAAGGCTTCAGACTTGTGTTTCATCAAACACATATCCGAATCTAGATCTATTATCCATGAAAGTAATGAAGTATGAAAATCCACCCATGGCTTGCGTAGACATTGGTCCACATACATCTGTGTGTACCATTCCTAGCAAATTTGCAGCCCTCTCTCCATGTCTACTAAACGGAGACTGCAGTGCCACAATGAAGTGAGATTTTCATCATCCCTTTTCTTTTATAAGTTTGTTCAATCTGAAGTAAATTATGTCACATTTATACAGACCATTATTTAAAGTACCACGTCCATAAATAATATTATCTCTAAGAATATAATATTTATTATTCTCAATAATAAATGAAAATCCAGCCAAGTCTAACATGGGAATAGAAATAATATTCCTCACAATCGAGGGAACAAAATAACAATTATTTAAAACAATAGTCTTGCCCGTAGGCATATGAAAATGAAATAATCCTACATCTTCAGCAGCAACTCTTGATCCATTTCCCATCAGTAGAATCACCTCCTCTTCTTTAAGAGTCCTACTTCTCCTTAGTCCCTGCAATAAATTGCAGATATGAGAACCACAGGCGGTATCTAATACCCAAGTAGAAATTTGATTTAATGACATATTCACTTCTATCATGAACATACCTGAATCAGAAGCGGTAGTCTCACTACCCTTCTTCTTCTTCAATTCTGCAAGGTAAACCTTGCAGTTCCTCTTTCAGTGCCCCACCTTGTTACAGTGAAAGCAAACAACTTTGCTCTTGGGGTCTTCAGCTTTTGGTGGAACCGGCTTTTCTTCACCTAATTTCTTCTTCTTGGAAGAGTTCCTCTTCCTTTTCTTAGGATTGGAACCTTCACCAATTAGAAGAACAGAACTCTTCTTAGGGGGAAAATTCGATTCCGCAGTCTTTAACATGTTGTGGAGTTCAGGCAGGCTGACATCCAACTTATTCATGTGAAAGTTCACAACAAACTGCGAGAACGAACTCGGAAGCGATTGCAAGACCAAGTCTTGGCTCAGCTCCCCATCCATGGCAAAACCAAGTTGCCCAAGACGTTCAATCAAATTGATCATCTTAAGTACATGGTCATTCACAGATGATCCCTCAGACATCCTACAACCGAACAGCTCCTTCGATATCTCATATCGAGCTGTCCTCCCTGCCACATCATACAACTCTTGTAGATGCATGAGGATAGTGTGAGCATCCATATGCTCATGTTGCTTCTGTAGCTCAATGTTCATGGAAGCTAGCATGATGCATTGAGCAACATTTGCATCATCTATCCACTTACGATACACAACATGTTCATCATTATGCGCATCGCTAGCAGGTTCAGTAGGCTTAGGTGAGTCAATCACGTATTCCAGCTTCTCAATCCTGAGAACAATTCTCAAGTTTCGAAGCCAGTCAGCATAATTAGGACCAGCATAATTAGGACCAGTCAACTTGTGAGCATCTAGTATGCTCCTGAGTGATAGTGCAGAAGACATGATGTACAAAGTAAATCTGTAAATGATAAACACATAACAACACTTAGCAAATATTCAATTTCATTTTAAAAACACTATATGAATTGGGTCTTTATTCATAAGTGGCTCCCACTAGTTTATCTAATTTATTCAACCCCCTACGTGAAAAATTAAGCATTCATAATGCTAGTGGAATAGGGATCCTACATTCCATTACACAACCCCGGCTGTGGCACGAACCGCCATGTAATGTTCAATAGGCAGACAACTCTTGTCAATTACATCTTATGTTATTCCCTATTCAAACTTTATCCTCTTGAATAATTGAGTCTCGGCTGTGGCACGACAAACTCAATATTCTAAGTCAAGTCTAACCCAACATTCCGTACAATTGAATCAGTCTCCAACGGCCCACGGCTGTGGCACGTACCGACCTTTAGATTCTAATTCAATTTACACATCTCTATGTAATAGACAAGTATTTCTTATTTCGAAATCAAAGCCCTCGGCTGTAGCACGAACCGACAATGATTCAAAAATAAGAACTACTTTTCTATCATGTTGGAAGGCTATGACCGACACAAGCCCGTTGTGTCATTGGCCAATTACTACTTGATATTATTTAATTTTAGAGGGATTATATTACGTTACAATAATAATCATATTATAAAGAGATTCTTCCTTTTAAATTAAATATTTCAAATCAATAATCAATAATCAGATGATTCCCAGATCGGGTGGAGCATTGTCAAGAGGCGTCACTTAATAACCCTTTCTTACAGATAGAAATCTGTTGTTGACAGAATCATCCTTTCTCTCATATTGAAAATTCATATTCAATTACGTGTTTCATAAACACAAGAATCTCATGATTGTATTCATAATATTATTATTAAGGTTATGAAACAATTTCACTATACTAAGTTGTCTAACAAACGCCTTATGTTCATTTAAGTTCACCTAAATCTATCATCGCATAATAAACTAAGCATATATCACATATATCAACATGAATAAACATCAAGGTAGGCATGTTACATCATCTAGCATATTGGTCTAAGCATTATACATCTCTATGTATCACATGAAGCATTTAAAAGCAGTTAAAACAGTTAAAAACAACTTTAAAACACTTTCGGAAATATAAACAGTTCAAAACTTTTATATAAACTAAAATTTGATCACTCCATTAGATCCGTCTCGGAAAAACGAATCCAACGATATATTGCACGCCCAAAACGGAGTTACGAAACTCCCAGAAATCAAATTTAAAAATAACAGACGGGCTGTAACGCATTACAGGAACGCGTTACAAGCCCTGTAACGCATTCCGGTGATGCGTTACAACCCTTTTAAGCCATTAAAAGGTGTAACGCATTCCGAGAATGCGCCACAGGGTGTAACGCATTCCCGGAATGCGCGACACCCTTTTTTTTCAGCGTTTCTCAGCCTGTCAAAACAGCCGCCGTCTTTTCTCGCACGGATTTCCGTGCCGCCGTACCTGACTTTTGTGTCTTCTTTTCCGTGCAATCAACAGTACAAGCAACAGACAAGCAGCAGATGTACAAATATATATACATACTTACAACTCATATATATATATATAATTATTTAATTACGAATTTAATTGCAAGAACTTCAAAAATTCATAATAAAAAATCTATACATCATAAAATTATGAAAAAAATACCCAGACGATCTACAACACTTGTAGAACCCAGATCAACATTCAAAATTATTCTGAGAAACGATTTCTCATCAGACAAAATTAATCCATAATATAACTTGTAAAAATCATAATTAATTCATACAAGCACATAAAATTCTGAAATTTTTACCACAGATCTATATGCATACAACCTATGCTCTGATACCAACGTTGGATTTTAATCAGCAGCGGAGGCATGGTAAAACACTTTTACACATACAAAATCCAAATAAAAGCATATAAATCGTGGTAAAAACATATGGATCGATTACTAACATTTAATAGCGATCCAAAAGCAATGATCGGAGATCCTTAGCAGCTGCTCCTCAAACGTGAAGCACTCCACCGGTATCCACCAAGAAAACGATGCTAAGGAGGAGGAGGAGGAGGAGGAGGTGGAGAGAATTTGGTTTTCTAAAAACTTTTGGGTTTTTGGTCAAGATTAAAAATAGGGTTTATAATAGTATATTTATAGGCAAAATTTTAGCTGAAATTTTCCCATAAAATATTATTATTATTAACCCATTTATTATTCTCATTAATAATTAAAACACCTTTTAATTATTAATCCTTTTTCTAAACACTTTAGAAATAATTCTCTCTCTTGATTTAATTTCCAAAAATTAAATTCTTAATTAATAATATTAAGAACTTTTCTTAATTAATAATATTAAGAACTTTTCTTAATTAATTTATAATCAATTAAATCTCATTTAATCAATTATTAAATTTGCCAATTAATTATTTATTTTATAAATAAATAATTATCAGCCATTATTAATTAATTCCTCCACCATTCAATCATTCTCTTTTTATGGTGTGACCCTGTAGGATCAATATTAAGCCGGTAGTAGAAATAAATAATAATAAAACTATTTTATCATTATTTATATAAATTCTCTAATTTATTAAATATGATTAATTAATTAATCACATTTATTCTACATCGTGAGGGATACTTCTCAGCATATCGCGACTATCCGGATAATATGAATTCACTGCTTAGAATACCAAGAACCTATTCAGTGAATAGTTACCGTACAATAAACTCCTTCTACCCTACAATGTCCTGATTAAATACAAGGCATGGATCTTGTGTCAAGCCTATCTAGTTTAATCACTTTCTTACCATTTACTATGCTTAGTTCTATGCAAATTAGAAACTCCTTTCTAATTTCATTCACTCTGGCTAGAGATTCCTGAACTAGCATAAGTGGATCAGCCTTGAACATTCGCTTCCTTCACTGGAAGGGGTAGATCCTTTATTGATCATACACCATCTTCGTGTACAAATTCCTATACCCAGTAGAGCCCTAATAATTGTCCCTGAAGATTAAGAACTAAACCAAAGCATAGTTCAGTGTACACAAGATGACTATGATGACCTCAAGTCTAAGGATACTTGTACAACTATCACTATGTGAACAACTGCTGACACGTGAGTGAACTCCATCAGTTGTTCAGCTGTGCGAGTCATGTTCAGTGAACTTATTCTATAATAAGCACCTACATACTAGCTATAGTGTCACCACACAAATGTCTATGAGAACAAACATCCTTCATAATGAAGCAAGCATAGTATGTACCGATCTTTGCGGATTATTAATTACCAGTTAGTAATCCTATGACCAGGAACTATTTAAGTTTAGAGTTATCATCTTTTAGGTCTCACTATTATTATCTCATCATAATCCATAAAAGCTTTACTCTAAACTATGGTATATCTTATTTAAACACTTAAATAGATAGAGCCCATAATAAAAACAAAACAAGTATTTTATTAATATCAATGAAATCAAAACAGATTACATAAAAGTTATTCTTAAATCCTAATACATGATTGGACTTAGGACATATTCCTTTCAACCTCAACCAAGACACAGGAACCCCAAACTATTCTTAACAATACCAAATTAGGATCGAACGGTGTACTAGCGATTCTACAATTTGAATAACTGTACTTTTAAAGTATAGATTTCTCTATATAATGAGATTGTGACAATGTTATTCTATCAGTTGATTGAGTCAACTTGATCCCAAGAATCACACTACCTTCACCCATGTCCTCCATTTCAAAGTGCCTTTTCACGAAACTTTTTGTCTCATTAAAATCTTAATATTGGTTCCAAACAACAAAATATCATCCATATACAAGCACAACACAATACTTTCACTACCTCTAACTTTATAGTAGACACACTTGTCACTTTCATTAACTAAAAATTTGAAAGATAAAACAGTTTCATTAAACTTTTTGTGCCAGTCTATAGGAGTTTGTTTTAGGCCATAGATGGACTTGACTTACTTACATACTTCATTTCTTTACCAGAAGCAATAAATCCCTCAGTCTGATCCATATAAATCTCTTCTTCAAGGTCACCATGAAGAAAAGCTATCTTTGTTAGTATTTGTGCCCTAAAGACAACACTATAATGTTTTAGTTTAAAATATTTGGATTATTAATGTTTATGTTTTATCGATTATTCCGTTTATAATTTATTATGCCTTAATTTACTGCGATATAAATCTTAGATTAATAAATATCCTTGGAATATGATGAGAATTCTATATCTCTAAGTATGTGACTTAGAAATGAGATTATGAGAATAGTATCAATATTTCTAAAGGTCCTTAGTCGAGTATTATTATTAAGGGACAATAATAATGCATTAAGACTGGTGTGTTTGTTGACTGATAATCACATCTCAATGATCATAGGTATAGTGATACTAAAGTCAAAAATATAGGCAGATGTAAATTTACATGGTGCGGGACAGACCCAATGTGAGATTCTACATGTTTGTTGTGTCATAAGTAATTCTCACTGTGATAATAATATAATGGTCCTTAGACTTGAAATCATTATATTTTTGTACGAGAATTAATATACTTTAATTATATTAAAATTTACCTTTGACCGGATAATGATAAAAGTGTATTTTGGGTATATTATGAATCGTATGAGAAATATGAATGATCTAGAAAGGATTTAACCCTCCTAATTTAAGGAGTGATATTATTGGTCTCTTGTGTGAGCTAGACTATAAAATGTGTGGTCACACTCAAATGTTGATTTGATACGATAGTCTACTCATTGATCAAGGAAATCCGGATTACACTATGATGAGGATGACACATTACATGCCTCTAGTTTAATCTATAATATGTGGTTAAAGGGATTATATTATATTATATATTATCACGAAAGGTTTAATCGAATCACCGATTTAATTATTATTATTTGGGTAACAATGATGTATTACTAGATGTCGCTCATTGTTTATAATTTTAATATGAGATATTAAAATCATTGCCAACGTAATAATAACCTACAGGGTCACACACAAAGAACGTTTTAAGGAGAAATAATTTAAATTATGAATTTAAATTAAATAAGTAATTTATTTTATTTATGATATTAATTAAGTATGACTTAAATAATTAAATGAATAAAATAGAGAAATTACTTAAAACTAATTCTGAAATAAGTTATTAATTAAATAAGTGTGACTTAATTGAATAATAAATTGAGATTTCAGATTAATATTAATTATAATTAAAAAAACTCATTATTCTCTTTATATAAACTCTTTGAGGGCTGATTTATAAAAAAAGGACACATGGTTTTACAAAACCCTAGCTGTTTAAGGAGAAAGAGGAAGAGAGATAGAGATGGAGTTTTCGGGTGCTAGTACACATCAATCCTTCAAGAAAAGCGTTTGTGTGGAATACCGTAGAGCGTAGATCGCGAGAGCGGATACGTGATGATTCAACAAGGCTAGGAACTCCATTAATCCTCCATTAATGAACTCTTAAAGCTTCTTTAAGGTAAAGGTTCTTACTACGAATTAAATATCTATTTTCACATGAATCCTGCATAGGGTTTCGATTTTATTCTGGTTTTAATTTAATTTTACATCGTTTCCGTTACATTTTTGTGCTCGAAACCCTCCAATGGCATCAGAGCTACTTGCGAAAGTATTTAATTCGTTTATGTGTTTAACCATTTATGATATATAAGCATGTACGTGATTTTTCATGTTTTGATGTTGATACAATATGTTTATATATATATATATATATGGTTTGAATATATGATATTCATGTGAGTTATATAATCACATGATGATTATATAAATTGTATATATACTGATATATACATGATTTATATTTGTTCTTATTATGAGAATCATATTAGATACGGATTCTGAATCAGATGTTGCAAATTCTCTGAAATCTGGGTCTAGTGTCCGATTTTCGCAAACGAATACCCTATTTGATAGGTGATCGAGCGTCTGAACAAAACTGATGGATAAATCCATCAACGACTCGTTTGTAAGGCGTTTACGCCGTTTAGACCCTGTAATCTGCTATTTAATGTTATCAGATTTAATTTTGAATTTTCTGATTTTTTTCATATTTGGTTCTTATGATTAGATCATGATGGGTATGATATGTTAAGATCATATTATGTGTTCTAACATGTTCTTATGCGTTAATTGAGCATGTTGGATGGTTATGGCTTATGACGTTAGGTTAATGGTCTTGGTTTTTTAAATACGGCTTGCATGTCGTTCGATCTTGTAATTATTAAATCTTAAATGTAACTCGATTTCTTCTTATAAGTTCATTAGATTTGTTCTTATATTTCATTCTTTTAATGTACATGAAGATTTGAAGATCAAGGAAGGGTAATCCCATATGAAGTATCATCCAAGGAAGCAAAAAAAGAAAGAAGACATGTAATAGTTAGCCTGTATTTATTTTCTACCTTATATTGACCTATATCTTTGTCATTAGCTTAATGAAGATCACATATGATGAAGCCATAACCAACCACGTTTAATTTATTTCACTTTACATATATATGCTCATATGATGAATGTATGTGTAGAGTAGTTTAATGATGCATTGCTTAATTAGATTAAGGATGTATGTATTAGATACGACACTCAAGTCATGCTTGCTAAACAAGATAAATCTGTAATGATTCAAGATTTTAAAATAAACAAATGATTATGAGATCTTCGGTTTATGAAACATGGATTAAAATACTACTATTCTTTATTTCTGACATAGGGCGATTTTGTCAAAAGCGGGTTCATTGAACTTGTGAGGTTGTGGGTTTTAAGCGAGACCGTTGTGACTCCCTCACTACCTTGGAAATCAAACCATTGACGAGTATTTATTTAAAGTATTTTATTCAAGGAAAAATATGTAATCTCTTTATAATGTGATCATGATCGTTTTAAAATTAACAAACCCCTAAAATTAATATTAAGTTGATCAGAAATAAAGAAAATACGTATTTATTCCTTTCAAAATTTATTAATTTAAGAAGTTTGTTCTAGTAATTTCTATAACATTCTAGACACCACAAATTACATGCCACGATGGGTGACGTATATATAATTTATATTTGTCTTTATGTTAAATTACCTACAACCAATAATGGAGACCATGGGATTTAATTTCATATTAATTCCCTCTCCCACTTAGAATTTTTTTATTAAAATTGAGGAATTTTAAAATTAAATGGGGCCCTATGTTGTTATAATTATGTCTAATCATGCATTCAAAATACACACATAATTTTAGCAACATATAACATTTAATTAAAGCAATAAATAGATTTTATGTCCATCTCGTCCTAATTAAGTTAAACATGCAATTTTAAAAGAATTACACACATAATTAATGACACACATAATCAATAAATTAAAGCAATAATTAAAATTTAATGAAAAAAATTAAAATAAATTTTCCACTATTATGGCCCTTAAAAAAAATCCAGCTCTAAAAAAAATCTGCCCCAAGCGCGCCCCGACGCCCCCAGCAGCCCAAGCAGCCCCAGCAGCCCCCTGCAGCCCCAGCAGTCCCAGCTGTCGCAGCAGCCCCAGCAGTCCAGCTGCCGCAGCAGCCCCAGCAGCCCCTTGTAATCGCACAGCGGAACAAAAAACTACCGGAATTGATTTCCGATTGCACATAACTATTACAAAATACCCGGAACAATTACAAAAAAAAATAGATCTAATACAAAACTAATTTTGTAAAATCTATTCTAACACGATCAACCCTCGTGTAAATACAACCATGATTAAACCACATGGAAACCAAAACAAAAATTAACCACGATTAAACCACGTGGGATCCAAACACATAATTAAAATATACATGGCCTATAATAGTGGATTAACAACCTGCATCAAAACCAATACAAGCAAAACACTATATACACGCATATATAATTACGACATGGACATTATATCATAAAACGTAGAACCCATTACCAGGCTCTGATACCAATTGTTGGGAACCACAGACTTAGGGTGTTACTACGTTTTACGATAAAGATTACGAAAAGAGAATTACCTTCTTAATGGTTGATTCCACGCTCTTCTATTGTATTCCCAAATTCCCTTGAGCGAAGTGTGGCCTCCGTCTTCTCAAGTTATCCTCTCTTCTTGCTCCTTGGTGGCTACAATATGTTTTCACACAATTCCAAGCAAGAAGAGAATAAGAATATATATAGGCTACAATAGGGACCATGGATAATTAGGTTAGGACTTCTAATTACATCTTGAGCCTAGCCCAATGTAATTAAATATTAATTCAATCCACTAAAGAATTAATATTTGCACTACCTTTCCTAATACCGTAATTTAATTAATTCGGTTCCAATATTATTTGCTTATTAAATTCCCCATGTTTAAAATATCATATGTCCATTAATTAAATAAATTACTGATAATTTATTTAATTAATATCTTTTATCCTTGATCATCCACTCAACCTTTATTTAATTATGCCAGAATAAATTCCACCTGCAGGGTTTCACATAATTAAATCCTTTTGAGCTTTCAAGGGGACATCATTAACCCGAATATTATCAGGACATGGATTCCTTCAATAAATAATATCCACCATGTATATAATTCCATCACCCAAAATATAATGATATAATTCAAAAGAATTATTTCATATATAAATCAAAGCATGTAAATAATATACACGTGTTAATTACTATTTCCGGATTAAGAACCTAAGCATTAATAATAACATAGAATCTTAGTTCTCCTTCTTAATCAGTATTAAGGGAACAATTCTAAATTTGATCCTGTTCAATATACACAAAGTATACTAGCATTATTTATTAGTCAATATAAACTAATCTAAATAATACTGCAGCCATACCAGTGGATTGTCCAACACCACCTGTGCTGTGAACCTTATTATATTATATAATTATATTTAACAATCTAATATTCTGTATCCCATTTGATACTAGATTGTTCACAATATATAATATTAGACAACATGTAAACATTCAAATGATTCTCAAATAAACTGGCCAGAAATAAATGTACATACTTCAAATAAATATTTTCAGTATACACTAACAATCTCCCACTTATACTCAAAATATTCTATGTGTACATCAGTGTTTATTTAATCCACTATTACATAAAAATCTATGTGTCCATCCATCTGACTCCTATCGCTTCCACATGCTTGTCAAAAACCTTGGTTGGCAAGCTCTTTGTGAAAGGATCTGCTCGGTTGTCTTCTGATGATATGTGAGCCACAACTATATCCCCTAGCTTTACGATTCCTCGTATGAGATGATACTTACGTTCAATATGTTTAGCTGCTTTGTGGTCTCGCGGTTCCTTTGAATTTGCCACAGCACCAGTGTTATCACAATACACCGTCAAGCTCCTAGGCAAATTAGGTACCACATATAAGTCCAAAAGGAAGTTCCTGAACCATACAGCCTCCTTGGCAGCCTCAAAGGCCGCCACGTACTCGGCCTCCATGGTGGAGTCTACAATGCATTTCTGCTTTACACTCCTCCATATAACGGCTCCACCTCCCAAAGTAAAAACATATCCCGAGGTTGATTTCCTTTTATCCCTATCTGGTTGGAAATCTGAATCAGTATATCCCAAAGGAAATAGATCTGAGGCCTTGTAAATTAACATATACTCCTTAGTCCTTCTCAGGTACTTGAGTATAGTTTTTACTGCACTCCAATGTTCCTGACCTGGGTTCGACTGATATCTACTAACCATGCCTACAGCAAAGCAGATGTCAGGCCTCGTACATAACATAACATACATTAAGCTTCCACATGCTGAAGCATAAGGAACTGCTTTCATGCTCTCTATATCCTTAGGTATCGAAGGACACTGCTTCTTAGATAGAGCAACTCCATGCTTAAAAGGTAGAAAACCTTTCTTGGAGTTCTACATGTTAAAACGAGCTAATACTTCATCAATGTAGGGCTCTTGAGATAAAGCCAACATCCTTTTCTTGCGATCCCTTATAACTTTGATCCCAAGGATGTATGCCGCTTCACCTAAGTCCTTCATGTCAAATTGTTTGAACAACCATGCCTTTACTGATGACAACATCTCAACATTGTTTCCAATGAGTAAAATATCATCTACATATAGTACTAGAAAAACCATTGCATTACCTTCACTTCTCTTATACACACACGATTCGCTGGGACTTTGATCAAATCTATATGAATGGACTGCCTGATCAAAATGAATATTCCAGTCTCTAGAAGCTTGTTTAAGTCCATAAATAGACCTCTTAAGCTTACATACCAGATGCTCGTGGCCTTCCTTAATGAATCCTTTTGGTTGCTGCATATAGATGGTTTCTTCAAGACTTCCATTAAGAAAAGCTGTCTTGACATCCATTTGCCAAATCTCATAATCGAGATGAGCTGCTATAGATAAAAGAATACGGATTGACTTAAGAATGACTACCGGTGAAAAGGTTTCCTCATAATCGATACCTTCTTTCTAAGTATACCCTTTCGCAACAAGTCTTGCTTTCCAGGCTTTCACCTTTTTATCTAATCCCCTCTTTTTCTTGTATATCCACTTACATCCAATAGGTTTTATACCTTTGGGTGGTTCCACGAGCTCCCAAACCTGATTAGAATACATTGATTCTATCCCAGATTCCATCGCCTTTTGCCAAAGATCTGCATCTTTGTCTTGTACTGCCTCTTCGTATGTACGGGGATCATCATCATGTTCACCAGGGACCAAGTCTGAAGACTCTCCCAAAAATATGAATCTATCAGGCTGTTGAACAACCCTCCCACTACGACGAGGCACTGGTGCGGTATTAGTGATAGGTTGTACATTATGTTGTGGTTGTTCTACTTGTACTACAGCTTCATGGGTATTATTTGTCCCTCCCACTAGTTCCTCTAAAACGACACTACTCATGGGTTTGTGATTCATTATATAGTCCTCCTCCAAGAATCTTGCATTGGTGCTAACAATGACATCCCGATTCTTCGGACTATAAAATAAATGTCCTTTCGTTCTCATGGGGTAGCCTACAAATAACCTTACTTCTGTACGAGATTCTAACTTAGTCGCGTTCTTGTTCAACACATGTGTTGGACAACCCCATATTCGAATATGTCTTAGACTCGGTTTATCCCCGGTCCACAATTCTAAGGGGGTTTTAGGAACCGACTTAGAAGGTACTAAGTTCAGAAGATAAGCTGCTGTCTCTAAGGCATGTCCCCAAAATGACTTGGGTAAATTCGAATAACTAATCATCGATCTAACACTCTATAAAAGAGTCCGGTTCCTTCTCTCTGCTACACCGTTCTGCTGGGGTGTGCTTGGTGCAATTAACTGGGATTCTATCCTATTTTCTGATAAATATTCCCTAAATTCTCCAAGCAAGTATTCGCCACCACGATCTGATCGTAGTGACTTGATACTTTTATTAAGTCGCTTCTCCGTTTTAGCTTTGTACTCTTTGAACTTATCAAAGCACTCAGACTTATAGTGCAACAAATAAACGTACCCGTATCTAGAATAATCATCAATAAAAGTGATGAAATATTCATAACCACCTCTTGCTTGGATATTCATGGGTCCACATAAATCAGAGTGAACCAATTCTAATACTTGTTTGGCTCTATTCCCCTTTGCCTTGAAAGACCTATTAGTCATTTTACCTTCCAAGCAGGATTCACAAACTAGAAATGGCTCCACTGTCAATGAGCTTAAAGGCCCGTCTACTACCAGTCTTTGAATCCTCCTCAAGTTAATATGACCTAATCTCAAGTGCCAAAGATATGTTTGGTTCAAACTAGAAGGTTCCTTTCTTTTAGTAGAGTTAGAAGATGTGTTGTTCAATTCCCTAAATTGCAGTTACAGTGCAGGTTGACTAGGATTAATTATATACAAATTGTCTTGCAATGTACCAGAACATATAATTCGTTTATTCATAGAAACATTACGATCCAAACAAATATTATAACCATCCAAAGCAAGTTTAGAAACCGAAATTAAATTCCTTCTAAAAGAAGGTACATAAAGACAATTGTTCAAAACCAAAATTCCTATCAGAACCAAAAGATAAATGAATAACTCCTACTGCAACTACTGCTACTTTCGTAGCATCTCCCATGGACACGTATATCTCACCATCTCTAAGCATTCTGGATAGTTGGAACCATGGATATATATAGGCTACAATAGGGACCATGGATAATTAGGTTGGGCCTTCTAATTACATCTTGAGCTTAGCCCAATGTAATTAAATATTAATTCAATCCACTAAAGAATTAATATTTGCACTACCTTTCCTAATACCGTAATTTAATTAATTCGGTTCCAATATTATTTGCTTATTAAATTCCCCATGTTTAAAATATCATATGTCCATTAATTAAATAAATTACTGATAATTTATTTAATTAATATCTTTTATCCTTGATCATCCACTCAACCTTTATTTAATTATGACAGAATAAATTCCACCTGCAGGGTTTCACATAATTAAATCTTTTTGAGCTTTCAAGGGGACATCATTAACCCGAATATTATCAGGACATGGATTCCTTCAATAAATAATATCCACCATGTATATAATTCCATCACCCAAAATATAATGATATAATTCAAAAGAATTATTTCATATATAAATTAAAGCATGTAAATAATATACACGTGTCAATTACTATTTCCGGATTAAGAACCTAAGCATTAATAATAACATAGAATCTTAGTTCTCCTTCTTAATCAGTATTAAGGGAACAATTCTAAATTTGATCATGTTCAATATACACAAAGTATACTAGTATTATTTATTAGTCAATATAAACTAATCTAAATAATACTACAGCCATACCAGTGGATTGTCCAACACCACATGTGCTGTGAACCTTATTATATTATATAACCGTATTTAACAATCTAATATTCTGTATCCCATTTGATACTAGATTGTTCACAATATATAATATTAGACAACATGTAAACATTCAAATAATTCTCAAATAAACTGGCCAGAAATAAATGTACATACTTCAAATAAATATTTTCAGTATACACTAACAGAAGGAACTCAGTACCTAATTTTACCCATAAGGTGAAGTTGAGAACTTGGTAAATTGTTAATATGTGTCTGCCTTTAGCGGAGATATTATATTAATTTCTTGTCAGGACAAGAAAGGTTTTTCATTTTAATTAAATAAACAACATTTGTTTATTCTATTACAATGATAAGGCTTATAATGTTACACAATTAGTTAACAATTTATATGTTCTGAAATGACTCAGATCAATCATTACCTCTAGCATTATCGTTTAACCATATTAATGAGAAACACATTTCTGAGATACATATAGATGGATACTTGGATAAGTTTGATTTTGAATCATACGGAAGATGCGAAACTTGTCTCATTGGCAAGATAACGAAAGCTTCCTTTACCCGATAAGGTGACAGGGCCACCGGAAGATTAAGACTTATACATTATGATGTATATTATCGAATGCGTACGATGGTAAGGGGTGGCTTATACTACTTCATAACATTTACTGGTGATTTTAGTATATATGGATATGCGGTTCTTATGATGAACAAATCCAATTCTTTTGAAATGTTCAAAGAATATAAGGTCGAAGTAGAAAAGCAAACAGAGGAAAGTGTAAAATTTTTACGATCAGATCGTGGAAGAGAATACCTAAGCCTCAAATTCATGAGTTTCTTGAAGGAGTGTGATATTGTATCACAACTTACTCCTTCTGGAACACCTCAATGGAATAGAGATTATAAGAGGGGAAATCGTACCTTGTTGGACATATTGCGATCGATGATGAGTCAAGTGGATCTTTCAATCAGGTTATGGGGTTATGGTCTTAAAACGGCTACATATACACTTAATTGAGTTCTGACAAAAGCGGTTCAAAAGACTTCATATGAGATATGGACTGAGAAACGTCATATCATGTCATTTATGAAAATTTGGGGACGTGAAGCGTTTGTGAAACATTTAGCCTCTAACAAGCTTGTACCAAATTTAGATAGATGTTATTTTATGGGATACCCAAGTGAGACTAAAGGGTATAGTTTTTATAATCATTCCGAGAACAAAGTGTTTGTTGCTCAGATCGTTGTATTTCTTGAAGGAGAAATACTTTCTAAGAAAATCAATGGGAGGATAATACATCTCGATGAATACATAATAAAATTGAACCAGAGTTGGAACAAGATCAAAATGTACACCAAAATGTTGAAAGTAATCATGTTCAGGAAACACAGGTTATTCATAGATCTCGTAGGATTCACCATGAGCCTGAGAGATATTATGAATTTTTCTTGACTCAAGATGGTGATGTGATGCTTACGGATAATGATGAGTCTCTCACCTACTAAGATGCTATAAATAGTCTAGACTCCGAGAGATGGCTGGAGGCCATGGAATCTGAGATGGAATCCATGTATCAAAATAAAGTATTGACTTTAGTTGATCCACTCGAAGGGGTAAAACCTGTAGGGTGCAAGTGGGTTTTCAAGAAGAAAACTGACATGGATGGTAAAGTACAGACATATAAGGTGCGACTAGTGTCAAAAGGTTTCAAAAAAAATTCATGGTATAGACTATGATGAGATTTTTTCACCAGTTGCTATGGTCAAGCCCATGAGGATTTTGCTAGCAATAGCTGCTTACTTTGACTATGAGATTTGGCAAATGGATGTCAAAACTATTTTCTTATATGGGAGCCTTGAAGAAGATATATATATATATGATACAACATGAGGGTTTTGTCGATCCAAAGTTTGCTAGGGTAGTCTGTAAGTTGCTTCTATTTATTTATAGATTGAAGCAAGCCTCAAGGAGATGGAATATTCATTTTGTTGAACAGTCAAAGAGTTTGGATTTATTCAAAATAAAAATGAACAGTGTGTTTACAAGAAGGTTAGTGGGAGACATGTGACATTCCTATTATTACATGTAGATGACATATAACAGATATGGAATGACATACCTTCTCTACAGGCTGTTAAGACTTGGTTGAGAAATAGTTTCTCGATGAAAGACTTAGGCGATGTTACTTATAGATTTGGGATCAACATCTATAGAGATAGATTGAGAAGATTAATCGACCTAGTCGGAGTACATACATTGATAAAGTATTACATCATTTTAGGTGCAGGAGACAAAGAAAAGATATGTTTCGATATCTCATGGGATAGTGATCTCAAAATATAATTGCCCCCTCAATCATTAGATGATAAGGGCCGTTTGAGAAAGTTCCATATGCTTCAGTAATTGGATCTATAATATGTATGTTCGGTCACACACACTGTAGAAGGGGGTTGAATACAGTATATAGCACAATCAAATCGAATTCTAATAACACAAGTAACAGAAAACATACTTTATTCAAAGAAATAAACTCTGTTACAATATGGAACTGTCCTCTCTCAGTGATGAACAAATATCACGAGAGCTGCTAGGGTTACAATAAGTAATATTCTCGATAATGATAACACTTATAGTGTAAACCCTATGTCTGTGTTTATATACTACACAGTTACAAGATAATCGCTAATTGATATGGAATATAATTCTGATTCCTAAAATATATCAATCAGATATCTTTTCTTCCAAGTATTCTATTCTTCATAGAATTCCTTCTTCATGCATATCACTTCTTATGTTTGTCTCGATCTTCTGTTCAATCAGTCAGTCGCCTTCCTTATCTGAACGTTTCCTTTAAGTCCTGATATTATCTTCTGATAAATATCTTCTGAACCTTAAGTACTGATGACTTAAGTTCTGACTTCAGTATAAATGCTGATTTCAGTCAAGTACTGATTTGTCCTGTTTAAGTAAGATCTGAAAACTAAACATAAATCATATTAGTCATGACATTATCAAATATATCTAACAATCTCCCCCAACTTGTAAATTAGCATAATATACAAGTTTAACAGATATTTGATGATGTCAAAAATAGTAAGTACAAATGCATGAGAAATTGACTAGATAACTACAACTTACAGTCCTTAAAGCTTTACCAACTTTAACTTCTGATAACAACTTTAGTCTGTATACATATCAGAAATTTGAGCAGTTGTAGATCTTGACTTGGCTTCACTTTATGATCTCTCTGATGTCAAGAGTTGTTCTGAGATAGTTCTTTAACAAACATCTCTCAGCATATCTGAGTTCATCAATCATCCTCCTTTTGGCATCTTTAAGCTCTGCAGAATCTTCACCAGTTTGGAAGATAGCAGCCCTGAGATCATTTATTCTAGCTTTCCTTATGTCCTGATCCAGTCTGATCAAATACGCCTTGTCAGACTCAAGATTGAATTATACAGCCTTACAACCCAGAAAGGTAGTTATAATCTTAGCAGAGTTAGGCTTCATCTCAATAATATCACCCTTATGATCTCTGTACTTTGGAAGATATGTGTTGTCAGACTTTACAGAATAAAGCCTTTTCTGTCTCTGAATTTGATTCTTCAAATAGTTTGCAGCACTTTCTGTTATTCTGTCATTCACTTGAATTAAAAATAAAACATGTTCCAGTTCTTCAAAATACTTCAGTGGAATAGCATTTTCCCTTATGTGGTAAACCCTACCATCTGTCATGAAGTATAACAAGATGTGTTCTTTCAAGTAGGTATGGTAAACCATCTGTACAGATTCTAGTTGATTCAATCTTTCAGGAGTTGATCCAACACCTGGTTCACTTAAGGAAGTTGGATCATTGGTTGTGTTATGTACTCTTCTTTCATCAGCACTACCCAATCCAGATTTATCTCTTGCTTCCTTTCCAATAACCACTCTTGCTTCAAAACCACTTGCAGCAGTCTTCAAAGGTTGAGTCTGTTTGGCTTTGGTGAATCCTGGTAGGAGTAACTTTAAGGATTTAACATGAGCAATGTCAGAGGTTTCCTTTGATTTATCTTCTGATATCAAGTCAACTTGGGCTATGTCAGAGGTTGCTTCTTTGTAATATCAGAACTAACTATATCTTGACTCTGAACAACTTGAGCTATGTCAGAGGTTGTCTTAGAAATCTTTCTTGAAGTCAGAGTAAGATCAGCATCTTCAACAGTAATTTCTTCATCCACAGGAGACACATAAACCTTTATAGGTTCACCAACTTTTTCTTAGCCCTTGGACCTTGGATCTATCTGCAATTGTGATTTGGCCTTGGTTGCCTCAATATTTGTCCTTTCTTTTATCACAATGCCTTTGACCTTTAGAAGTTTCTTTTTACCAACAGAAGCTTCAGATTTAGAGTTAACTTTTTCTGACTTACGTCTAGCTTCTTCTTCCAATAGACTCTCAAAGTCCATTCCTGGATTTTCCTTCAGAAATAACTGTCTTGAAATTTCTTCATCAAGATCCAAAAGTTCATCAGAACTTATCCTTTTACTAGTATCATAAGTAATTCTTTTTCCAGTATCAGAACTTGTTATATGACTTGTAGCTTCAGCTCTTCTTGATAAGAGACCTCTACCTTGACTATGACCTCCACCCATTCCAGAGTTTCCCTGGTCATCTTTTTCATCATCCTTCCCCTTCAGTGTCTTAACAGTTTTGCATTTGGACTTAATTACCTTCTCCCCCTTTTTGGCATCAGCAGGTAAGAGAAGAGAGACAAGCAATTCCACTGAGGATTGGATTTCACCGAGTTGAGATTGTTGAGAAGCTTGATGTTTCAAAATTTCATCAATCTGAGACTGTTGCTTCTCTTGGGTCTTCTCAATGTAAGCAACTCTGTCAAAGGTAGGTTGAAAGAAAGTTTTCTTGTCAATTTTCTTAGTCATTTCTTGCTTGAGCAATTCTTCCTGAATTTTATGCACTTCTGCATGAGTTGTTGAATGTAGACCTTGAAGATGTCTACTACTCAATGCAGTGACTCGAAGCTGTGTCTTGAAATCATCATTAATTAGCATCTCATCAGCTTTTTCCAAGTGCTCAGCAAGAATCGATTGAGAAGGAACAAAAGTAGCTGTGTTCCACTCCTTAGTCCACTCCTGTCCTCTAGGAGTTTCACTCCAAGGTACTGGTGCTTCCCCTGTAACAAACTTCTTGACTATCTCACTTTTGTGAACAGTTTGTTGAGGTGCATGTCCTGATGGACCAGCTGCAGTAGCATCTTCATTTATAGCAGCATCACCAGTAGTATCAGCATTTGCAACACCAGAACTTACAGATTCAGCATCTTCTGTTAAAAGAACAGTATGAGAAGTAATTGAGGCTTCAATATCATCCTCTAAGTGCTGATCTGCTTCCAAGTTCTGATCAACAGCCATATCCTGATGCTCACCAATAGTATGATCTTCAATGTCTAGATGCAGAGAAGGTGTTGTAGACAATTCTGGAGTTTCATTAGCATCAGTAATTGGTGTTGTTGATGAATTAATTTGAGTTGTTGGAGCTTCTAAGTAGAGAACCACAGGCATAACCAGGTTGTGAATATCAATTTCAGAACGTGTGCCTGGGTCTGCAGTAGATACTAGTTCATGTACAGGAGACACATGTGGTGTAGATGCTTTATCTGTAGCAGCAGCTTCAGCAAATTTTGGCTCTTGTGAGATCAGAGATTCCTGATCTCCTTCCTTAGCTGCTGCTTCCTCATCATCTGAAACTGGCCTGTGAGCTCTCTGTTTCTTGTATCTCTTTGAAAAAGAAGATTCCTTGGGAGTTTCAGCATACGACATTCTTCTAAGCCTTTTGAGAAGCTTAGATCCCCCAATTCCAGTATCCTTCTGAGAAGGGACCTTCTCAGCTTCTTTAACAATATGTACTGATACAGGAACCTGTTCCTCACTGTCTGACTCATCTCTCAGAACAATCATCCTTCTCTTCTGTGGTGTCTGAGGTACAGTCTTTGTCCTCTTGGGCTTGGAAGATGAAGGCTTCACAGTATGTGCTGATGATGAAGGTTGAGGTATCTGTGAAGATTTGAGATATGTTCTGATAGAGGATTGAGTAAATTGAGGTGTATGTTTGATAAGTTCCGATGGTTGTTGTGGTGTCTGGGATGTGTTGGTAGGTTGAACATCAGGATAAACAGATCTGTAGGTTTGAGGATCAGCATTTACCAGCATCTGTTTTACAGACTGAGGTATCTGTAAGGGTCTAACTACCTTTTTCTTAAGGTCAGCATTTACCAGATCATTAAAAGCCCATTTTGCAAGTTTAAAGGGTGGAAATAAAGAACTGACTAGTTGAGGGTCATCAGCACAACAAAAAGTATATATAAGCTGACAGAATCTAGGAAAGTATACTACATTCCTATCCTCTATCATCCTATCCCCTATAAATCCTAGCACAGCACTTGCAAAATCAAAATGAGTTTGGTGAATAATAGCATACCCGATGTGTTGACTCATAATTGGAATGGCATCAAAGTTGGAACACTTATTGGCGAATGCCTTAGTGATGCAGTCGAAGAAAAAACTCCATTCCTTTCTGAAATGTGCTCTTTTCAACTGTCCAAGCTTGGCCAAACTCTTCTCATACCCCAAATTGGCCATGAGCTGCTGTAGAATAGGTTCCTCCGGTGTTGAGAAAATGCAACCTTCTGGTAAGTGTAGAGCTTTACGAACTGCTCCGGGAGTTACCACATGCTCAACATCATTTACTTTAAAAATAATGCTTGGAGTACCAGTAGCACCACCATTATCAAAATGCCCAGTGCGCCAGAACGTTAGAAATTATTGGCTGGAAATGACTTGAGGCTGGGTCAATGCATACCCAATCTCACTGTGTGCTAGAAGATCTTGCACAAAGTGTAAATTAGATGGAGCTTCATCATGGTTTAAGATTGCAGCATAGTTGTTGGGTACAAACTTGGCTCTATCTATAATCAAATCCTTAGGTGCCATGAGAAAATTGAGAAATAAGTTTGCCTGTAAGGTGTTTGACAAAATGTCTGTATGAAAAAAAACGTCAGGAGATGAGATATAATAGAAGTAAAGAAAAGAGAGATAAAGTGTGAAAGTAAATAAAAGTTTTTACAATCTTCTCTCTTTTTTTACTTATACACGGTAGAAAAAGTAACCGTTGGACACCTGTCAGACATGCAGCAGTAAAGAATAATTAATGGGCATGGGAAAACAGTAATCATTACTTATCACATGCAATTTTTCAAGGAAAAACCGTTCCACTTACCAAGTAATCCCATTAATTAAGGTAGTTCAGTTTTAATTTAAAATTGAAACTGTTCCCACTTAAAAAATTATTTTTACTGCTAGAACAATATTCTGTATAAATACACTAAGTGAGAGAATGACCAAAAAAATAAATCAAGTAAACAGGTACTACCACGTCGGAATCAGAACTTGATTTGTATGAGATATAAAAATGGTCATCAGAATATGGATAAATCAGGATTTAAAAATGCATCAGAATTTCAAACAACTCAGAGACAAAATCTTGCAAAAATATAAAATTTCATTAATATATTGAGAAAATACATTCATGAAATTGAAATTACAGCACAAAATTACAAGATTGTCCTAAGCTACAAAACCTATTTCTTCTTCCTACTTTCAACAAAAAGAACAGCGAGACGAATGATTCGCTCCTGCTGTCGAAGAGCTTCCAACCGTTCTTCTTCCAGTCGCTCAACATGGCGATTGTAATCCATATAGAAGAACAAGATGTCTGTCAGAATCTCTTGGGGAACACAATCCCAAACCTCATCAGGAATGGCAGTAACATGCCATTCCTGCTGCCATTCTGGACAGCTCATGTTGAGAGAGAAAGTATCATAGTTCAGGGCTAAGTTAAACAGCAATGACATTAAGCTGTTATATCCTGCAAACATTCTCAAATAACAACATGATGGCTTGCTGTGTTGTGATCATCAAAACTAAGGAGTTACAAGTTATAATTAACCATGATTGTGATGAGTGAAGAAGAAATGGGTTTGAGAGTTTGAGTGTTAATGAGAGATGTACTGGTTGGAATGAAGTGTTGGTTTATATAGGCAATAAAATGCCAGGAGACGCAAAGGAAATTTAATGCTGACAGGTAGAAATAATTCTACCTCGTCTCCCTAGACTGAGGAGAATAAAAACAGCCATTGGAAGTGTAAAACAGGGTTTAATGTGCACAAGAAACAAGTAAACATTACTTGGTATGGACGTGTACCACTAACCCTAATTGTAGTGACTGTTAATATCTCACCCGAACATATTCTGATGTAAAATGGGACTGTTTCAGATTTAAACCATAAATAAGTCAAGTAAAGAATCGGAATCTAATATCAGCACTTAGACTTATATCATAACTTAACAGTCATCAGAACATGATTTCTTAACTCGAAAAGTGAATGCCTATTTCTGTAATTCTTCACACAAATTCTGATTTTGGTTCTTCAGAACTTGATCATCAGAACTTTCATCAGAACCTGTCCTCAGAATGTATGTAATCTGACACATAAACTGTTCATCTAAAACAACATTGATCACCACGGTAATTTTCATCATTCATATGGAGTGAAAGTGTGTGTACATTAAGCTAAATAGCAGACAAAGAGTAAAGTCTGATTCACTTCAGTACATCTTAGAAATAAGGCATAACTACGAATTTTACTTAAAATCTGTCATTATTCTGAAGCCTACTATTGAATGAGTTCATGCATGAGTCCACCTCAACTGTTTAGTGCTTATTTTATGCATCTTTTGAAATTCCATTGTACAGTGGCTTCTCAGTGTAAGTGAGTCACGACTGCTTATCAGAATTTATGCTATTATCAGAGTATTTCTCCAGTAATCATAGAGTGTGAAAAGTCACCAAGAAAAATAATTTTTTACTTTTCTGATGCATATTACTTAATACCAGCAATGCACTTGGGTCGTCCCTTCCACATTTTTACTCTGGATCTTAAAGGAGTACCTGATTTTTATTCCTTGTTCATTTCCTTTTTCTTTTGATAAGTGAGGTTTATCAGCACTTAGTACATTCACCAGATTTACTAACATCAGAACTTAACAGATGAGAAGCATGATTCTAGTTTTAGACTTAGTAATAAGATAGACAAAGTAAACTCAACTAAGCTCAATATTAGAATTTGTTGTGTCAATAGATTTCCATATAAATAATTACTTCTAACATGGGATCATTAGTATATTAAAGACTACTAGGTCAGCATCTAGCACAGTTATCCTCATAGGATTGAATAGTCACAGAAACAGTCATATCACTATCAGAGTTTAGAAATACACATCAGAAAGCAATCAGTACTTAAGCAATTTTCAATTAAGTACAGAATACACAAAGATAGTAATATTTATAAATACTGATCATAAAGTCTGATGCAACAGAACAAAAGCTAAGCAGATTTAGAGAAAGAACCTGAAACCATTCCAAGTTCATTTACCAATCTTGTAAAAGTAGCTTCACACAGTGGTTTTGTGAAGATATCTGCTAGTTGTTGATCTATTGGAACAACGTGCAATTCCACTGTACCTTCATCCACATGTTCCCTTATGAAGTGGTACCTAATGCTGATGTGATTTGTCATTGAGTGTTGAACTGGATTACTTGTCATAGCAATAGCACTTTGATTATCACAATAAATAGGGATTTTAAAATATGTTAACCCATAATCCAGTAACTGATTCTTCATCCAAAGAATGTAACACCCCCAAATCCGGGGTCGGGGATCCGGGTTGTCACGAGTTCCATTTCCCTTAATAACACCCAATCTTTAAAAATAATCAACTACTCTGTACTGTGACCCCACAATGAACACACACACCACAAGTTATAGTCTCAGAGATGAATATCCAAAAATAACACAAGTCATTTTATTCCACAGAATAAGCCATTACACCTCAAGAAGGTTCTGAATAAATTTACATTTCTTTGCCATTATTACAATTCATATTATACATAAGTCTGGTTCATCAATAGTTGAAAACCTAGCCTATTGGTAGCTCCTACCTCAGATACGGCGGCATCAACACTTCCAGAAAACTGCGGAACATTTCCTAATCGCTTACGAATTGGAAGCTTGGTCCTGTTCATCTTGTCTATCTGATGTTGTGTGATGAAAGAAGAAAGCAAGGGTGAGCAACAAGCCCACCGAAATAATATGTATAATAATTAACAATATATGAGCATTCTCATAGTACTCATGAAAGTCTTGGTCAAGAAGAAATGAACCAAGCTGATATCTTAACGCGACCAAGTCGCAAAATATTCAGTATATATATACATATATACTTTTCATAATCTTTGAAATCCTCTGACATGTATAATATACACAGAGTTCCAGTTTATATCTGTATAAAAAATATCGTTGCAAGGTGATCTCATATATCTAACCTTGTCTCAACGTTTTTCTGAAAATCTTTGACAAGCACAAGATAATCATTTACTAGATATAAGTTTAAAAGATGAAGTTACAAGATACTCCAATATACTTATATCTTTTCCGAATACTACTTGAACTACCACCGTTCAATGTATAAATAGTTCATCCCATAGATTAAGCTACAAGACAAAACTTGTATAGAATCAATCTTTAAAATATCATCAAAATAAAATGAAGTTACGAGATACTTCATTTGATGCAAACATCATTTTGAAAACTTGACCCTGCCAACACCCAACAATCGCCCAACCGTAGCCTTTCTATTGAAGTGCTCTGGTTAGTGTTGCAGAAATATCCAATTGGATGATGAACTCATTACGGGAGTTTGCCGCGCCAGGAAGACCACTCACGATGATCAGTCGTAGTAGTGCAACCCCACCATTTTCTACATGTAGAGGAGAACCTGTCGGATTTACTTGTCAACCGAACACTGGACTCCTAAGGAATGGACCGTCTTAGCGGAACTTCCGGCCATTTGGGCCAATATAATAAGGCTGGGCCGGCGCCACTCGACCACTTACGCCACTCCTAGTTCAGATGAAATCCATGACTCTGAAACGTAAAGCTCGTCCCCCCTTTCCCCAAGTAGAAACTTGTTGATACGGCTCCACCAAGAAGTCGTATCTAATTGGAAAGGAAAACTCACCAATATTTCCCAGGCGATGGATTAACTTGTTCCAAGAATTTTACTTCCCGAGTGTTGGGTAAGTAATCGAAAACTCTTTTATCAAAACAGCAACCTTGTTGCGAATATATAAAAAAATACATCACGGAGCCGGATCCCTCAGATTTTTGAGCGAGTATTTAAATCCCCTTCGAAAGGAAGATCTTAAATTTGAAAACGAGTTTTGGGATCCGCTCTAACTTTTAAAATCATTTTGAAGACTCGAAAACATTTTTAAGAATGTTTGGAGTAATACTGATTTAATAAAATAAATCAGTCCCGATATATTAGAAAATATCTGAATATTATTATTTAAATAATATTCCCATAAAGAATAATCTTTATAAAAATAATTGAAGTAGAAGTTTTAAAACTTATACTTGCAATGAATATTAAATAACCAAAGATATACTTATACGAAAGTACTATCTTTATTTGAATAATCAAAAGTGAGTTTGACTATCGACACATTATTCTTTAATAAAATAAAGTATATATCTTAGCAAATAATCGGAGTCATAGGTCCTCAAATGAATATTCAAATAATATTCATTAAATAATATAAACTGAGTCATAAGCCCTCGAATGAATATTCAAATAATATTCAATTAATAAAATAAGCGAAGTCATATGTCCTCGAATGAATATTCAAAATAATATTCATTAAATAAAATAAAGGAGTCATAAGCCCTCGAATGAATATTCAATATAATATTCATTAAATAAAATAAAGGAGTCATAAGCCCTCGAATGAATATTCAATATAATATTCATTAAATAAAATAAAGGAGTCATAAGCCCTCGAATGAATATTCAATATAATATTCAATATAATATTCATTAAATAAAATAAAGGAGTCATAAGCCCTCGAATGAATATTCAATATAATATTCATTAAATGATATAAAGTTATCGAATAAACCTTATTCGATTAATAGTTTTAAAAACCATATCAATATATATATATAAATATATATATATATCATATACTCGGGAACATCTACTCCCGGTTTTAGAAAAGGGTTCACCTTTGGGTCCCCTTTACTAAGGGTATACGCAACTACTGCTTATCTCTAGCATAGGTATTATGCAACTATAAGCATTTGAATCAACAATTAGAAATCAAGGTTACGAAACAAGTATGCATATATATACCATATCAACATGCTCCAATATATCGCAAGATTTGCTAATAACAATCATGCATTTATCACAAGATAATGCATATACATATATACATCACAACAACAGTATAACGGGTAGAAAACTTGCATGAGTGCTCCCGGATAGACTTAAGCTTAGAGTGGGTCCGATAACCTATGAACAACAACATAAATCGTAATTAAACCCCGGTCGCTTAAGAAACTAGACTTTAACCATTTAGAGTCCTAACGTTCGCTTTCGCGCTTAACGATTTACTTAAGTCGCACGAGTACCCTCAGCTCCACCATTTTTAATAAATTAACCATTAAGGGTTTTAAGGCAATTCTTTCGCGAGTACCTTACCAACTGCCTAATCCACTTTACATAATTGTTTCTTACCCCAATTAGTCATTTAAGGTCCTTAACCAAGGTTTCAAAGTAAGGCGAGGGGTAATGGTTCGGTCGTGAAATGCCGTTACTTAAAACGGTCGTTTCTCCTAAACCGTACATCGGATTCAAACGAACCACATATCAAAACGAAGCTCGTAACATGAACTATCTAATCATGGCAATGGTCAAAACGTAACAGGGAGTTCTCGGGTCCTGATGTTAAGATCAAAAACAGTCTAAAGTAAATCGGACATTACGACGGCTATGTTTACGCGATTTCCCAAATTTTTACCATTCCAAATCATATCAATCCAACTACCAATCAACAACAACTCAAGATACACATCAATGCTACTGATTTCAGTCATAATAAGCCCAAGGATATCAATCCAATCATATATTATAACATCTCCAAATTCAACTAAACTACTTAACAATTAAGCTCGAATCATGCTTATCATTCAAATTACTACTCATCCATCCAAAACATCTCCAAACTTCAACATTCAAACTTATTACTAAAGGTTGTGAAGATTTATACCTTTCTTGGAGGGTGGAAAGTTACTAGGAAGCCTTATGGAGCCTCCTACAAGCTTGATCTTTCCAAAGAAATCAAGAACATAAAGTTAGGCTTTAAAGTTTCTAAAAGTCCGATTGAAAGAACTGTAAACATGAGGGTCTTACCATGCTTATTTGGATGAGACTTGTGAACAAGAGTTGTAGGCCATCTCAATACCTTTCCAACGAGCTATAGAACACAACATTTGAGTGAGTATTGAAGGAGATATGGCAGTTTGAAGTTGCTGTGTTTATTTTGGCCGAGAGCTTGATGAAGAAAAGGGAAGAGCTTTTGTGTTTTTTGTGATTTGTTTTGATTTGCCTTGGTTGGTTGACTTTTGTTTTGTTTTAATCATTTTTAACCATGAACTTTGTGTGATTATCATTCATCCACACCTCCTTCCCCCCTATGTCATGCTTATGTCACCTTGTGATGTCATCATCCCTTACTTGCCCTCTTCTTATTGGTTGGATGACCTCATCATCCCTAACCTCCTTGATTAACTCCTAATTGTTTACCTAATGACCACTGATCTGTTATACGGTTCGCTTAACTTTCGTTCTCATTTCTCGTTTGAGGGATCATACCCGGGATCTTATTACTTGGGTTTCCTTAACCTTTTTCAATACATTATAATTCTTTTATGATCCTCTCTTATAATTCTTTAATTTAAATCATTTTTTTCCTGTTACCTTATACTCAATTCTTTCCGTATCTAGTGGATTTCCGGGAAAAATCAAAATGTTCGGAATTGGATTCTGACGATCTTTACATACACTTATATACCATATAGAGTACTAATAAAATCTCAGAATATCAATAACAGAACCCCTACATAGTGTGGCATGAAAAGTTTTCTTATTCAGCATAATCTGCAAAATCACTATTCATAAGGGTTTCAAAAATTTCCAAAAATTGGGGTTATTACAGTCTCCCCTCCTTAAAAGGATTCTGTCCCGGAATCAGATAGAAAATGAATAGGGATACTCTCTTAGCATTGCACTTTCTAACTCTCGAGTAAATTTTCCCACATTGTGGTCCTACCACCAAACTCTGCCTAGTTTGATAACCCTTCTCCTAAGCACTTGTTCCTTTTCGATCTATAACCCTTTCTGGTTGCTCCATATAGGTTACGTCTGGTTGCATACCTATGCGCTCATATGCCCCTATTTGTCTGGCATTCGAATTATACTTCCTTAACATTGATACATGGAACACGTTATGACTTGCTACAAGTTCGGGGGTAGGGCTAGCTCATATGCTAACTTCCCAAAACGTCTTAATATATCCAAGGGTCCAACAATTTGTGGACTTAGCTTTCCTTTCTTTCCGAACCTCATCAATCATTTCCAAGGGATACCTATAACATTACTAGGTCCCCTATTTCATACTCTTTGTCCTTTCGAGTCAAATCAGCATACCTCTTATGTCCATCTTGGGTTACTACCAGCCGTCCTCTGATTAGATCTATTATATCCCTGGCCCTTTGGGCTATCCGCGGGTCCGAGCATCTTGCGCTCTACAACTTCATCCTAACATAAGGGAGATCGACATTGTCTTCCCTCAAGGATCTCATAAGGCGATATCTCAATACTGACATATGATCTATTGTCATAAGAAAACTCAATCCGTGTTAAGTGATCATTCCAAATTCTTTCAAGTCTATTGCACAGACTCTTATTATAGCTTTTAGCATTAGAGCTTTTGCTTCTTAATACCCATTCTTTTCCAGTTCGTATTCGCTACTACCTTCCGTTCCTAATATTATACTGGTTATACTTTTGCTCGTTAGCGTTCTATAACCTTTTAATAATTGCGTCAACCTTAGTATCACGAACGTGTTAGATTCGGAATACCACCGCACTGATACTACTCCTTCCTAGCTGCTTCTATCTTTGGAAGCTTGATCAATCATATAGAAGTAAAAGAATTCATTGAGAGATCACTATGATCATGAACACTTGTTACATTACATAGTTAGTACAGAAGGTGGCCAGCCTTTAGTACTTGACAAGCAATTAAACAATAGCTGGTATCCTACTCGGCTTCTATCACACAGATAGATAGTCATTCGGAAATACCTCCCCTTCTGGAAGGGTTGTTCTTCTCAGTTAATATGAAATGAAAAGAAGAGAAAAGAACGAATTGAAGAGAATTGTATATATGAAAAAAATATACTGCCACAAAATATCTGGCTTGGAACCTACCTCTGAACTATAGAGGTTTATCATAGGAGAACAAAACATATATGTATTTATATCAACATCAAGTATTATAGCATCGTATTTCACATGCCTAAATATTTTTGCTATTCCGTCCATCATTCTATGGACCCTTGCTCTTCCTAGAGCTTATACACAATCACCTTTGAAGCTCTCTCGACATCGAAAAGCGAATCTGGGATTTCATTTTATACATCATCGTTACTAGAATTCTATGCTTGCACCGCAACCTTCCTCGTATAGTAATACGACTCTCTATTGATAAGAAGGAATAAGTATTCAATAGGCAGATAATCTACTTAATTAGTCTATCAATGATAACTTATACACCACCACGACCCGATTAGTGGTACTCAATCTCAACATCCATTCCAATACAACTCTCATGGTTGTAATCGACTCATTACTCGCAGAATCATTGCTGCACTACTAGGGTCCACCGTTGACCTACTGTAATCATTCATTTTCCATAAAGTCTTAATAGCTAACTATACGGAGTCCATGCATCTCGTATTGAATTCTTCTAAGGAGGTAACATGATCACCGTTCATGATTCATGAAGAACACTCCTGAACTTGACGTACATATGACATGAAGCAGATAAAATTGCAGAAGAGTTTCAATGAAGGCAACGATAGCAGGTTAATACCATTCTTAACCGTATGTCTTTATTGGGAGACATGCATCTCAAAGGTTCATTTAGTCATTTCGTAACATTTCTGTAACATGGTCCTGGCTTATCTCAAGATAGTACCTTCTAAGATAGATAGCCCGCTCATGGCGATTATACGAATTAAACCTTTACCAAACTACTATTACAGTTGGGTATTGCACAATCATCAGAAGGAATGTCAATCTTCCAACCCATAATACAACCTTCACAGCTTTAACCATCATCACTGTATTCTTCTGGCACAAGCGCCTATAATTATCCTCTTACCTTTAAGGTGTCGGCCACCTCTTTGGCCTTTCCTGATAGTAAAATTTCCTTACAGTCAATGTCATTTTAACCACCTCCAAATAAATTTTCTACCTCATTTCAATCACTGCTTATGTGAAGATGTTTTCCTTAAAATCTGATGAGTAAAAAAAAATATCACCATTTTTCCATAAGTTATTGCCTCAGTCTTTAGAGGTTAATCACTGTCACGACTAACTCTCAATCATACTTAGAACATCTTTTATCTTAGGCCCTAATTTCCCTGAACAATTTCGGCCTTTACTGGTTCGATCCATACTTTCTCGTGATTTAACATGTGCCCCACTTGGCATCATTATAATTACGTCATATTTCCCTTATCAACATTTTTACTCTTGAGAATTTTGAATATTACCTTTCTCCTTGTAAAACCTCTAAGGTTATCCTTGAATCGTTCCTCCTGTATTCCCTAGATACAGGGCATATCGAAATACCCTTTACTAATACTAGAACCATTGTCTATATGTTTCTGAAAAATTTCCCCACTAATACTTAAATGTTGTTATTACCTTAATCCTTTCCAATTCATACTGTCAAAACTCATACTATCCTTATTAAGGGTGAAATGCCAACCTTTATGCATTCCCCTAGGATTCATTTTAAGTTACCGATGTTCTATCCTTAATTCCACCTCTAAAAGGTACCTGCATCCTTCCATGGATAAATCAAGTCATATATCCTGATAAGGGTGTCTTATTCAATCATTCCCGCCTCGATAGTATATGCCTAATTTTCACAATAACATCTGTATTCAAAATGAGGTCAATCAATATGGCCTTCAAAAGATAACAACGGTTATCCGCTTTTCTTGCCTAATTTGGTAACGATAATAAGGATGTTCTGGAAGATATTGGTCGTGTTCAACGTGAACTTCTTCTTAATAATTCCTTATTTACTTTTGTTGTTTATCTCAACAGTCACCTCAATGTTGGGATATCTTTCATACCTGGCGTCTCCCTTTCTGGGTATCGAGCCACCAGTCTTACACTTCACATTCTTGAAGGTCACTTCCTTCATCCAATTTTCCTAATTTCTTACTTCCTTGTCTCCTCAGTCTATCCGCGTCTCATTATTTATCCTTCGAACTATCTCAAGGTTTCCTCGAATCCTCCCAACTTACAGGGGATAAAATATATGTATCTCTTATGCCTTCACCCATCAATTTTAACTCATGGTGAATCACCCTCATCCTGACGATTACATACTTCTCTATTTTTATTGCTACGAGTCTTTAGGGTTTCCTCATACCCAACTCCTTTATCATTCCTCAAACTCTATTGCCTTTATATTCCTTTCCACTTCAGTTTCTTTTTATTTTCCTTTCTCTTATCATTATTTCATGAACCAACACAACATAAGTATTGATTTCAAACATCCCGTCATTCTGGATTCATGTCCTCAGAACGAATCTTGACAACTTTTACAACTTAGATTCATAATTCATCATACTCGTCTGCCTTTGTTCTGGCTCTAAAGCTCTTACACTATCTCCATAACCTTGGGAAGTACTTTCCTGAAAACAATTGACTGAACTTAAATCAGTTTATTATAATCTCTTGCTCCGTGCCTTCCTTGGCCTTTCACCAGCGGGCGGCCTCTCTCTTAGGAGGGTAAGTGACAAAAACAGTCTTTTGTGATTCGTCAATCATTTAGAATTTCAAATGATTCCTATATTTCCTTTAGTCAGGCTCTTGCCTCGACTGGGTCAGCTCGTTCCTAGGAACTCTAAGGGCTTAGCGACTTAAAGGTCCTGAAAGAATTTCTCACCGCATTGCTTCCTCAAGGTGGTGGTTGGGGATAATAGTCTAGGTCCTTTTTAGACAGGTCGATGAATTGCCGTATAGGAGTACCGTCTCGGGTCTCCTTTCCTTACTCGACTTTCTGTTTCCTTAGTATGAAATGTTTCATCCTTCTCCCATACTTGGGGTTATCTTATACGTTAAAATCCTTGTTTTCCACTTCATTATGTTATGGGCTCCTTCTTTCTTGATGGCAACCTCCCTGACTATCACATTCAGGGTTTGCCCTAAATCTTATTCCTCAAACTATGGCTCTCATCTAAGTTCTCATCCTTAAGCTCTTGAACTTTTGGAACCCAAATTATGTAGGAATACCTCATTATTCCCTTATCATCTTTCTCGGTATTAATCTTTTATCTAATTGTTGGCTCTCTGCCTTCATTCATCACTTTTTCTGGCACAATATGATCTTTTCCGATAATTCGGACTCTATTGCAATCTCAAACAGCTTTTCGGTACCGGCTCTGGTTACCTTCACTTTTATTTCCATTTTCTCAAAATCTCTTATAAACTCTCCCAAAGACATTATTATCTTGAGTCTCTCCTTTTTAACTAAGGGCATCAGCCACCACATTTGCTTTCCTTGAATGATAAAGAATCTCCCAATCATAATTCTTGATTAGCTCTAACCACCTCATTTGGCGCCTGTTGAGCTCTTTCTGCGTGAAAATGTACTAGAGCACTTATGGCTTAGGTAATTCTCGCACTTCTCTCCATACAAGTAGTGCCTCCAATCTTTAGAGCAAAACTATTGCCATGAGCCCAAGCTCATGGGTAGGGATATCGAATTTTATATTCCCTTAATTTTCTTGACGCGTACGCGAGTACCTTGTTGTGCTGTATAAGAGCACCCTAATTCCTTATGCGAAGCGTCAATACAAATCACAAAATCTCCTTTTTCATCCGGCAACGCCAACATATGGGCCGCCGCCAACCTTTGCTTTAGTTGTTAAAATCTTTTCTCGTATTTCTCTGTCCATTCAAACTTCTTAGTCTTACGAGTAAGCCGCAGTCAAAGGGGCTACTATCTTTACAAACTTGAACGAACCTCCGGTAGTGACCGGCCAATCCTACATCTGGTAGTTTCCTTAACCATGGTCATCAATTCCTCAATGGTCCTTTATTCATTCTTGTTAGGATCCTCCACGGGATTCTTCTCAGCAACAATCCCTTCTAGGACAACATCCTCGACCGCTACATCCTCAATATGAACATCATCCGGTCCTGCGTTAGGACGCTCTATCGGATCCACAATCCGATCTCCAATAAGTAATAAAACATCATCGCGTTGTTGCTCCTCAACCTCAGGGTTCGGAGTCCCGCTACCATATACGATAACGAACTACGCTTCTATCACGATATTTATAAGGGTTCTCATAAGGGTTTTAACTGTCAGTACTACGTTAGGTAGTCCGACTATGAACTTGGCAAGAGTTCTTATTATCTTAGTGAACTTATTATTTTAACGTCATATCATCTCTGAGGTTTATAACGCTTAGCTCTGATACCATTTCTGTAACACCCCCAAATCCGGGGTCGGGGATCCGGGTTGTCACGAGTTCCATTTCCCTTAATAACACCCAATCTTTAAAAATAATCAACTACTCTTTACTGTGACCCCATAATGAACACACACACCACAAGTTATAGTCTCAGAGATGAATATCCAAAAATAACACAAGTCATTTTATTCCACAGAATAAGCCATTACACCTCAAGAAGGTTCTGAATAAATTTACATTTCTTTGCCATTATTACAATTCATATTATACATAATTCTGGTTCATCAATAGTTGAAAACCTAGCCTATTGGTAGCTCCTACCTCAGCTACGGCGGCATCAACACTTCCAGAAAACTGCGGAACATTTCCTAATCGCTTGCGAATTGGAAGCTTGGTCCTGTTCATCTTGTCTATCTGATGTTGTGTGATGAAAGAAGAAAGCAAGGGTGAGCAACAAGCCCACCGAAATAATATGTATAATAATTAACAATATATGAGCATTCTCATAGTACTCATGAAAGTCTTGGTCAAGAAGAAATGAACCAAGCTGATATCTTAACGCGACCAAGTCATAAAATATTCAGTATATATATACATATATACTTTTCACAATCTTTGAAATCCTCTGACATGTATAATATACACAGAGTTCCAGTTTATAACTGTATAAAAAATATCGTTGCAAGGTGATCTCATATATCTAACCTTGTCTCAACGTTATTCTGAAAATCTTTGACATGCACAAGATAATCATTTACTAGATATAAGTTTAAAAGATGAAGTTACACGATACTCCAATATACTTATATCTTTTCCGAATACTACTTGAACTACCACCGTTCAATGTATAAATAGTTCATCCCATAGATTAAGCTACAAGACAAAACTTGTATAGAATTAATCTTTAAAATATCATCAAAATAAAATGAAGTTACGAGATACTTCATTTGATGCAAACATCATTTTGAAAACTTGACCCTGCCAACACCCAACAATCGCCCAACCGTAGCCTTTCAATTGAAGTGCTCTAGGTAGTGTTGCAGAAATATCCAATTGGATGATGAACTCATTACGGGAGTTTGCCGCGCCAGGAAGACCACTCACGATGATCAGTTGTAGTAGTGCAGCCCTACCATTTTCTACATGTAGAGGAGAACCTGTCGGATTTACTTGTCAACCGAACACTGGACTCCTAAGGAATGGACCGTCTTAGCGGAACTTCCGGGCCATTTGGGCCAATATAATAAGGCTGGGCCGGCGCCACTCGACCACTTACGCCACTCATAGTTCAGATGAAATCCATGACTCTGAAACGTAAAGCTCGTCCCCCCTTTCCCCAAGTAGAAACTTGTTGATACGGCTCCACCAAGAAGTCGTATCTAGTTGGAAAGGAAAACTCACCAATATTTCCAGGCGATACCTGTTAATGGATTAACTTGTTCCAAGAATTTTACTTCCCGAGTGTTGGGTAAGTAATCGAAAACTCTTTTATCAAAATAGCAACCTTGTTACGAATATATAAAAAAATACATCACGGAGCCGGATCCCTCAGATTTTTGAGCGAGTATTTAAATCTCTTTCGAAAGGAAGATCTTAAATTTGAAAACGAGTTTTGGGATCCGCTCTAACTTTTAAAATCATTTTGAAGACTCGAAAACATTTTTAAGAATGTTTGGAGTAATGCTGATTTAATAAAATAAATCAGTCCCGATATATTAGAAAATATCTGAATATTATTATTTAAATAATATTCCCATAAAGAATAATCTTTATAAAAATAATTGAAGTAGAAGTTTTAAAACTTATACTTGCAATGAATATTAAATAACCAAAGATATACTTATACGAAAGTACTATCTTTATTTGAATAATCAAAAGTGAGTTTGATTATCGACACATTATTCTTTAATAAAATATAGTATATATCTCAGCAAATAATCGGAGTCATAGGTCCTCAAATGAATATTCAAATAATATTCATTAAATAATATAAACTGAGTCATAAGCCCTCGAATGAATATTCAAATAATATTCAATTATTAAAATAAGCGGAGTCATATGTCCTCGAATGAATATTCAATATAATATTCATTAAATAAAATAAAGGAGTCATAAGCCCTCGAATGAATATTTAATATAATATTCATTAAATAAAATAAAGGAGTCATAAGCCCTCGAATGAATATTCAATATAATATTCATTAAATAAAATAAAGGAGTCATAAGCCCTCGAATGAATATTCAATATAATATTCATTAAATAAAATAAAGGAGTCATAAGCCCTCGAATGAATATTCAATATAATATTCATTAAATAAAATAAAGGAGTCATAAGCCCTCGAATGAATATTCAATATAATATTCATTAAATGATATAAAGTTATCGAATAAACCTTATTCGATTAATAGTTTTAAAAACCATATCAATATATATATATATAAATATATATATGTATATATATCATATACTCGGGAACATCTACTCCCGGTTTTAGAAAAGGGTTCACCTTTGGGTCCCCTTTACTAAGGGTATACGCAACTACTGCTTATCTCTAGCATAGATATTATGCAACTATAAGCATTTGAATCAACAATTAGAAATCAAGGTTACGAAATAAGCATGCATATATATACCATATCAACATGCTCCAATATATCGCAATATTTGCTAATAACAATCATGCATTTATCACAAGATAATGCATATACATATATACATCACAACAACAGTATAACGGGTAGAAAACTTGCCTGAGTGCTCCCGGATAGACTTAAGCTTAGAGTGGGTCCGATAACCTATGAACAACAACATAAGTCGTAATTAAACCCCGGTCGCTTAAGAAACTAGACTTTAACCATTTAGAGTCCTAACATTCGCTTTCGCGCTTAACGATTTACTTAAGTCGCTCGAGTACCCTCGGCTCCATCATTTTTAATAAATTAACCATTAAGGGTTTTAAGGCAATTCTTTCGCGAGTACCTTACCAACTGCCTAATCCACTTTACATAATTGTTTCTTACCCCAATTAGTCATTTAAGGTTCTTAACCAAGGTTTCAAAGTAAGACGAGGGGTAATGGTTCGGTCGTGAAACGCCGTTACTTAAAACGGTCGTTTCTCCTAAACCGTACATCGAATTCAAATGAACCACATATCAAAACGAAGCTCGTAACATGAACTATCTAATCATGGCAATGGTCAAAACGTAACAGGGAGTTCTCGGGTCCTGATGTTAAGAGCAAAAACAGTCTAAAGTAAATCGGACATTACGACGGCTATGTTTACGCGATTTCCCAAATTTTTACCATTCTAAATCATATCAATCCAACTACCAATCAACAACAACTCAAGATACACATCAATGCTACTGATTTCAGTCATAATAAGCCCAAGGATCTCAATCCAATCATATATTATAACATCTCCAAATTCAACTAAACTACTTAACAATTAAGCTTGAATCATGCTTATCATTCAAATTACTACTCATCCATCCAAACCATCTCCAAACTTCAACATTCAAACTTATTACTAAAGGGTGTGAAGATTTATACCTTTCTTGGAGGGTGGAAAGTTACTAGGAAGCCTTATGGAGCCTCCTACAACCTTGATCTTTCCAAAGAAATCAAGAACACAAAGTTAGGCTTTAAAGTTTCTAAAAGTCCGATTGAAAGAACTGTAACAATGAGGGTCTTACCTTGCTTATTTGGACGAGACTTGTGAACAAGAGTTGTAGGCCATCTCAATACCTTTCCAACGAGCTATAGAATACAACATTTGAGTGAGTATTGAAGGAGATATGACAGTTTGAAGTTGCTGTGTTTATTTTGGCCGAGAGCTTGATGAAGAAAAGGGAAGAGCTTTTGTGTTTTTTGTGATTTGTTTTGATTTGCCTTGGTTGGTTGACTTTTGTTTTGTTTTAATCATTTTTAACCATGAACTTTGTGTGGTTATCATTCATCCACACCTCCTTCCCCCCTATGTCATGCTTATGTCACCTTGTGATGTCATCATCCCTTACTTGCCCTCTTCTTATTGGTTGGATGACCTCATCATCCCTAACCTCCTTGATTAACTCCTAATTGTTTGCCTAATGACCGCTGATCTGTTATACGGTTCGCTTAACTTTCGTTCTCGTTTCTCGTTTGAGGGATCATACGCGGGATCTTATTACTTGGGTTTCCTTAACCTTTTTCAATACATTATAATTCTTTTATGATCCTCTCTTATAATCCTTTAATTTAAATCATTTTTATCCTGTTACCTTATACTCAATTCTTTCCGTATCTAGTGGATTTCCGGGAAAAATCAAAGTGTTCGGAATTGAATTCTGACGATCTTTACATACACTTATATACCATATAGAGTACTAATAAAATCTCAGAATATCAATAACAGAACCCCTACATAGTGTGGCATGAAAAGTTTTCTTATTCAGCATAATCTGCAAAATCACTATTCATAAGGGTTTCAAAAATTTCCGAAAATTGGGGTTATTACAAAGAATCTGTGCACAACAGCTTCCTGCAGCAATGTACTTTTCTTCTGCAGTTGATGTGGAGATTGACTTTTGTTTCTTGCTAAACCAAGAAACCAATTTGCCTCCAAGAAATTGGCAGCTTCCACTAGTGCTTTTCCTGTCAATTTTGCAACCTGCAAAATCTGCATCTGAGTAACCTATTAGTTTAAAATCTGATTCTCTGGGATACCACAATCCCAGATCAGTTGTTCCCTTAAGATACTTGAAGATTCTTTTCACAACTGTTAAGTGAGGTTCTCTTGGATCTTCTTGAAATCTTGCACAAAGACATGTAGCATACATGATATCAGGTCTACTAGCAGTTAGATAGAGTAAAGAGCCAATCATACCTCTATAATCAGTAATATCTACTGATTTACCAGTATCCTTATCCAGTTTTGTTGCAGTGGCCATGGGAGTGGATGCACTTGAGCAATCTTGCATTCCAAATTTCTTCAGCAAGTTTCTGGTGTACTTGGTTTGACAAACAAAAGTGCCTTTTTCATTCTGCTTGACTTGAAGGCCCAGAAAATAGCTAAGTTCTCCCATCATTACTCATTTGATATCTTGACTGCATCAATTTGGCAAACTTTTTGCAAAGTCTGTCATTTGTAGAACCAAAGATGATATCATCAACATATATCTGAACCAAAAGTAAGTCCTTTCCATGGTTGAGGTAGAACAATGTTTTGTCTATAGTTCCTCTGTTAAATCCACTTTCCAGAAGAAACTGAGCTAAATTCTCATACCATGCTCTTGGAGCTTGCTTAAGGCCATAAAGTACCTTATCAAGCCTGTAGACATGATTTGGATATTTGGGATCTACAAAGCCTGGAGGTTGTTCAACATATACTTCCTCCTCCAATTCTCCATTGAGAAAAGCACTTTTCACATCCATTTGAAAGACAGTAAACTTTTTGTGAGCAGCATAAGCCAAAAATATCCTTATGGCTTCCAATCTAGCAACTGGTGTAAATGTTTCATCATAATCAATTCCCTCTTGTTGAGAATATCCTTTAGCAACCAACCTTACTTTATTCCTTGTAATTATGCCATCACTATCAGTTTTGTTTCTGTATACCCACTTTGTACCAACAACAAATCTGTTCTTTGGTCTTGGCACTAGGGTCCAGACTTTGTTTCTTTCAAATTCATTTAACTCTTCTTGCATTGCTTGCACCCAATCAGCATATTGAAGAGCTTCTTCCACTTTCTTTGGTTCAGTCTGAGAAAGAAAAGAATTGTAAAGACATTACCTTAAAGTAGTTGTTCTAGTTCTGACACCTGCATCAGGATTTCCAATTATTAAGTCAGGTGTATGTGATTTAGTCCACTTCCTTGTAGATGGAAGGTTTTCTCTAGAACTGGATGCTCCCTCATGATCCATGCCATCTTCATTAACATCTTCTGATGCTCCCCCTGAAACTATGCTCTCTGAGTTGGATTCTTCAGAATTTAAATTTTCAGAACTATCAGAACTTGGCTTATCAGAACTTGATGAATCAGAACTTGAAGAGCCAGTTGTATGTTCTGATGCTTCTTGAGATGTGGTTGTATCTTCAGTATGCTCCCCCTGCACAGGTGCATTCTCCTTTGACGTAGTCACCACAGTTTCAATGACATCAGAGTTTAATCCATCAGAGTTTGCAGTATCAGGACTTAGACTGTCAGGGTTTGCAGTATCAGAATTTAATTCTTCATTTTCGAATCTCAGCTGATCACGATCATTGAAATCTTCTAGTCCAGTAATCTTCTTATCATCAAAAGAGACATTGATAGATTCCATGACCACCCTTGTTCTCAAGTTGTAGACTCTAAAGGCTTTTATGGAAAGTGGATATCCAACAAAGATTCCTTCATCAGCTTTTAGATCAAATTTGGATAGCTGTTCAGGATGAGTCTTAAGAACAAAACACTTGCATCCAAATATATGAAAATACTTCAGATTTGGCTTCTTTTTCTTCACCATCTCATATGGTGTCTTTCCTTGCTTGTTAATGAGTGTTGCATTCTGAGTAAAACAAACAGTCTGCACAGATTCAGCCCAGAAATAGGTTGGAAGCTTTGCTTCTTCAAGCATTGTTCGTGCAGCTTCAATGAGAGTTCTATTCTTTCTTTCAACAACTCCATTTTGTTGTGGAGTTCCAGGAGCAGAAAATTCCTGCTTGATTCCATGGTCTTTGCAGAACTCTTCCATTATAAAATTCTTGAACTTAGTGCCATTATCACTTCTTATTATTTTCACAGAGTCTTTAACCAATTTATCCAGTTGCTTGACATGATCAATCAAGATAGATGTAGTTTCACTTTTTGTGTACAAGAAATACACCCATGTGTATCAGGTGAACTCATCCACTATGACCATAACATAATTCTTCTTTGCAATAGACATGACATTTACTGGACCAAATAGATCAACATGTAGAAGGTGATAAGGTTCAAGAATTGATAATTCAGTGTTTCTCTTGAATGAAGATTTCCTTTGTTTAGCCTTCTGACAAGAATCACAAAGGCCATCAGGAGCAAATACTGACTTTGGCAGTCCTCTCACAAGATCTTTCTTGACTAGTTCATTATATTGTTGAAATTTAAGTGAAAGAGTTTCTTTTGCCTAGTTCCAGCTTTCTTCAATTGATGCTCTACTCATCAGACAGATTGCAGAACCATCAGTAATTGTTGAAAGCTTGGCTTCATAAATGTTACCATGCCTGTATCCTTTCAGAACAACTTTGCCTGTAGATTTACTTACAACTTCACAGTGTTCTTCAAAGAAATCCACATGATAACCTCTGTCACATATTTGACTAACACTAAGCAGATTGTGTTTAAGTCCTGAGACCAGAGCTACTTCTTTAATGATGACATTCCCAAGATTGATATTGCCATATCCCAATGTTTTTCCAATGTTTCCGTCTCCATAAGAAACACTTGGGCCAGCCTTCTCCACTAAAATCTGATAGCAGGGCTTTATTTCCAGTCATATGTCGTGAATATCCACTGTCCAGAACTAGGATGTTTTTCCTATTGCCCTGCAATCACAAAGAACACTAATGATTAGTTTTAAGGACCCAGACTTGCTTGGAGCCTTTGGCCTTGTTAAGTTTGTTAACATTTGCAGCGGATTTAACATCAGAGTTTATGTTAACATTTTTCTTATCAGAATATACACTATCAGACTTTGAATCAGAACTTACACTAGAAGGAACAATGCTAACTTTCTTTAAAGAAGGTTTTATTTGATAATAATCATAGTACAAACTATGATATTCCTTACAAGTATAAATTGAATGCCATAAACTACCACAATGAAAACAAGGATTTTGTGGCTTATATCTAACAGACTGACTTTTAACTCCTGACTTTGAAGGTAAGGAGTTTATGTAACGCCCCCAAATCCGGGGTCAAGGGATTTGGTCGTCACTATGAAACGTCAATCCAAATTAACCTGTTTAATCAATAAACAAATGTCAGCGGAAGATATTTAGCATAAATGACCCCAAACTAATCCAAGATCTTTTAAGGTTACAGTTCTAGAAACAAGAATTCCAAATTCCATCAATAAATTTTTTTCACTTTCTTTTAAAACTCTTTTCAATAAATTCCAACTCAAAACAAAACCCACTAGTATAACTTCGAAATGAAGTATACTAGGCCCAAATAAAATACACAACTACAATATAATATAATATAAACAACTTTATACAATAAAACTTACACTAGTTCGCAAACCCTGGACCAACCACCTTCCAAAAGCTTCTTCTTTGCTTCCTCGAATTACGCGTTTAAACAGCGCAAGTTAATCTTCACTGGAGGTTAAATTTGAAAAGAGGCAAGTATGAGCGAAAGAAATGCTCAGCAAGATCAATATAGCAAATATAGGGTCATTTTGATATAAAACCAACATCTGCATTAGAGCAGAACATTTAAAATCATAGTTGCTAAATCATAAATTTTTAGTTGAGAAATCCCAGATTTAATTCCTTAATTATATTCAAAACCATTTTGATATTTTTGAGCAAAATACTTTAGCAATACTTTGAATCTTGACGAGAATAAAACTCGTAAAACAATGTTTACGGAAATATCGTAAACAATTCTAATATGAAACAATGATTATGGATTGAATCGTAAACTTTACTCAAAACCGAACTCTTGAAATTAATACTTATTTTGTTATCATATCAAATTAGATATCACTACGAACTTTGATGCTCACAACATCCCATACTGAAGTCAACATCAATCATCTGTACTAATACCACCTTTGATATTTATCAACAAACTAAGTATTCTCAAAATAAGAAACTGAATCAAAACCACATTTCATCTTTTATCCGAAAACAAAATACTTAATAAATCATTCCTTGTAAGATGTCAAAAGCAATATAATAATTTAGATTGGAATCCTCGAACGACGGTGTGTTGTCGTCGGTGATCAGCCGCGGAGCAACACCGGTATGCCGAAGCATATCCAACTAAACAAAGGGGTACCCAAGGCACATATCGGCCTAGCAAGGTGTTATATCCTGTATAACACATAGCTCACGCTGGACCGCCGCCACGGCCTCTTACGCAACCATCCAATCTTAAAACATTTTTATTGAAAGGGGTCATAATACTCGACACCCTTATAAATTTTATTTGCCCATTCACTTGGGAAAAAAAACAAAACAACGTCATCTTTCTCAAAATCCACAACATTTATAAATCCGATAATTGGATAAGTAAAATCACTTAGCTACTCTGAACATAGAATAGCGGAAGAATACTTGCATAAACAGAATTATTTAATTCAGCGATATGTAAAACATTTATCGATTCTAAACTGAGAATAGGGAAAATAATACTTGCATGATATGATTCAAAATAAATATCACTTGGACAATAAGTGATGATAGAAATACTTGCCTTTAGGTTTTTAGCAGTTAGTCACACTCGCAAACACGCATCTATTCTGACATTCTGTCTCAAGACATCACCGTCCTTCTTTTCAACACTTGACTGATATGTTGCTCCTGCGATTGCTAGAAGCCAAATACCCAATACCATTCCATCTCATTTTTTATCCAACGTCTTGTCCTGATCAACTCGAGTGATCCGCATCTATAATTAAAAGATATAGCTTTAATTGTCTAAACGATAATCACTCGACGAACTGCGCGTCAAAATCCTATCGTCTACCCATACGATAGCCCACACATAAATATAACAGACAATCACAGGACTCTTGATCCACATACACACATAATTCATATAACACGTAATCACATAACTCACGTATCACATAATTCATATAACACAGGACTCGGTACGTTTAAAACTGAAATTGGGTCAAAATACGATTTATCGATCAATAATCGACTAAGAATGACTTGTAAAACAAGTAACCTTTCGAAACAAAATGATTTGGGTCTCAAAAGTATTTTTAATGAAAGCGGAATATCTTTCTGAGTCTGTACGCGTTCGTTTCGTATTAAATAGATGAACGGTTGATTTATTATGAATTTTTGAACATTTTTTGGAATTAAAACGGGTCTCCGAATCATTTTATAACTAAATAATAGTGCTCGAACACCCGAAAATAATTTTATAAGAATTATTGAGCCTGGAAAATAATTTAAAATAATATTTTAAAGTTCGAACTATTTTCGGAATTTTTAAATCATAAGAAATAATTAACCCCAATTAAATAATCAATTAAAATTCATTAACTAAATAATTTGGATTTATTTTCGAATAATAATAAAAATAATAATCTTCTGAACTAAAAAATAATAATATTTTCTTGGAAATCGGACAGCACCTCCTCTATTTCTCGGACTGCCAGTCGATATCATATCGACAAAACCAACAACAATCAACACAATACTTTATATTTACGCGTATAAACACTCCAGAAATGAATAGCACGACCATCTGAACCAAAACTCGGACCAAAAGTGACTTCTCCAACAATTTCTAAAAATTATGAAATAAATATATAAACACTAACATGCTATAATATACAAAAGTACGAAGGCGGAATTTCGGAATCGTTACCCAAAATAAATGTTGATCACCCCGAAGAGAATATCAACCCCGAAGAGAATATCTGATGTCCGGAAAATATCTCCAGAAAAATCCGAAATTAATAGCCATAGACATATACACGCTGAGATGCCATGTGGAGTAATCACCACCGTCATACTCCTTTTTAGTGTCCCGAAAATAAATTAAAAAGGAAATATAACGGAAATATGCCCCGCAAATTTTCTTCCCAAAACCTTGCAATATATATACCTATGTGTAGGTATCGAAGCGCTGATCGTTTATATATATACCAATTGAAATTTGGACGGACGGTTGAGAAGATATGAATTTTTGAAAATTAAAAGTATATAAACCGGGAGAGACACAGAGAGACAGAAGGGGGAGAAACTGTTTTGGTAAAAGGAAATGGGTGGGGGGTTGTGTTGTTAACGCGAGATAAGGAAGGGGGAGGGGCGGCACGTGGCAGGGGTGGGGGCTGGGGCTTTACACGTTTCTTTCTTCTTCTTCTTTTTTGTTTTTTTTTCTTTTATCCACTGTATTACTTGCAGTACTTATCAATATACAAGCCTAATTTTGTCCCGAAATTTAGAATTTAACGAGCAGACTTACGAGTACAATTAACCCGAAAATTACCAAATAAGTTTTAAAATTCTTCGAATAATTAAAAACTAATAAATAAAATTTGCATAATTTTTAAAGCATTTTTAACTTGCGCGCTATACCCGCATTTTACAATTAACTAACCGAGCTGCACATGAAACAAATTCAGAAAATCACGAAAATAGTCTTAAAATGTTACAAATATCCTGAAGTTTATAAAAATATAAATTTTGTAATTTTAAAACAATTTTTGAAACGCAATTTATACCCGCTTTTAGCAATTAAACGATTCAATGCGCGGGTAAAATTAATCCTAAAAATTCCCAAAATAATTTTAAAATTCTCAGAATATTCCAAACTTAAATAAATATGAGTTTCGTAATTTTTGAAGAATTTTGGAATTAAATACGGATTTTAAAAATAAATGAAATCTAAAAATCATATAGGGCTAAATAATTGATGAAATATTGATTTCCAAATTTTATAAAATCCCAAAAATAATTATTGTAATTATAAAGCCATAAAAATAATTTTAAAGATAATTTAAATATTTATGAAATTAAATTTTCAATAAAATCACTTTTAAAGACAAAAACAAAACGATACGACTCAGTAATTAATAATACAAATAATCCTCAATCACAACTGAGTTCCACACAGTTAATATTACATACAACACATAGCAGACATAATATCCATCCAATCCCTAATATTACTAAACGAACTCAATTTACCGATATCAATAAAATGATCAGTTTTCAAATAAACTTTTGAAAATAATACATTTAAGGAAATATTTTCAGATATTAACAAGGATCGATATAACACTCAACAATTAGCATATTACCATTTAATAACACAAACTCGTCAAATAGGAATAAAATATCCAACATTTTATTCCTTCTAAATCAGAAAATCACCTAAACATATTCAAATAATAATAATAATAATTCTGAAAAATATGGGATATCACAATCTACCCTCCTTATAAGGATTCCGTCCTCGGAATCAGCAGAAGAAAGCACTAAGGGTTTTCTAACCAACTTCCCAATCTTGCATATGCAACTTTTCTCAAAATTTCCGATAACACTGCAATTCCTTATAGAAAACAGTTACCACGAAAGCTTCACTCTGCAACATTGTTCCATCCACGTCTTTTGACCAATTTCTCAATAGACTCACTTTTACTGATTGCGAGAAAGAAGAATAAAGAGAAAGATAGAGAGAAGAAAAGAAAGAGAAAGATAGAGAAAGAAGTAAAGAAACAGATCGACTTCGTTATATGCCACTGATATTCTAATCGCATTGCAATCCACTGTCGTCCTTGGTAATTTCATCACACCAGCTTTACTTTGACTTGACCAGGATAACTTAGCTTACCTTGATTGACATACCTTCGAATATTTGGAATGATACAATCATGGAATTTCAGAAAGAAAAGAATTTGATACCATAACGAGACCAAAATCTGAATTTGAGAAAAAGTATTATTGAAATAAAAGAATAACTGAGAGATCAATATGATCGAACGAACTTGGTATTACGTGCCCAAGTAGGACACTACTAAAGGTAGTTAACCTTCATGTATTCACAATACGCACAAGTGATGGCGTCCCATCCAACTCCTATCACACAGACATGTATACCTTGTGTCCCCTATAGTTAGGGTTGTTCATTTCAGTCAGAATAAAAGAATATGAAAGAAATTGAAAATTAAATGAATAAAGCTGAAAAGATTTCAAAGCTGATATTTCTAAAGGAAATGAAATCCAGAGAACAAAATTATGTCACCAAATGAGCAAATGGTGTCACATCATCAAGAAACTATCCACCAAATAAGAAAAGTGGAATTAATTATCATAACTTGACAGAGCTATCAAAATCTGAAAAATAGGCTTCATGACAGCCTCTGGCATATTTAAAACACAGTTATGATTGAAAATGAGTGTTAGGGAATATATCATCTAACAATTACTTCTTTTGAGAGAGGCCAAAAGAAATTATAAAAAGAGAAGGTATTGCCAAGGTCTTAATACTTATTATCTATTTGAGCTCTTCTGTTGACTCGCCATCTGATTCTAGAGACTTCTTCATGTTCCACGTATATCGATAATCTTCATCGTCGTCAAATCATAGTAGCCTCGAAAGATTCCACCATAGAAGTTCACAACTTCCCGGAGTTCTATCCAGCTCAGCATAATCATCTCAAACGAATTTGCCTTATCTTAACTTAATCATTGGTACTATATCCGATAGTCCAACACGAACTCGATATGAGCTCAAACGTTCTCATATAGCTATACACGCTCCTACACACTCTCAGTTTCTAGTTTACTATAACCTCAGCTCTGATACCAACCTATAACACCCCCAAATCCGGGGTCAAGGGATTTGGTCGTCACTATGAAATCTCAATCCAAATTAACCTGTTTAATCAATAAACAAATGCCAGCGGAAGATATTTAGCATAAATGACCCCAAACTAATCCAAGATCTTTTAAGGTTACAGTTCTAGAAACAAGAATTCCAAATTCCATCAATAAATTTTTTTCACTTTCTTTTAAAACTCTTTTCAATAAATTCCAACTCAAAACAAAACCCACTAGTATAACTTCGAAATGAAGTATACTAGGCCCAAATAAAATACACAGCTACAATATAATATAATATAAATAACTTTATACAATAAAACTTACACTAGTTCGCAAACCCTGGACCAACCACCTTCCTAAAGCTTCTTCTTTGCTTCCTCGAATTACGCGGTTAAACAGCGCAAGTTAATCTTCACTGGAGGTTAAATTTGAAAACAGGCAAGTATGAGCGAAAGAAATGCTCAGCAAGATCAATATAGAAAATATTGGATCATTTTGATATAAAACCAACATCTGTATTAGAGCAGAACATTTAAAATCATAGTTGCTGAATCATAAATTTTAAGTTGAGGAATCCCAGATTTAATTCCTTAATTATATTCAAAACTATTTTGATATTTTTGAGCAAAATGCTTCAGCAATACCTTTGAATCTTGACGAGAATAAAACTCGTAAAACAGTGTTTACGGAAATATCGTAAACAATTTTAACATGAAACAATGATTATGGATTGAATCGTAAACTTTACTCAAAACCGAACACTTGAAATTAATACTTATTTTGTTATCATATCAAATTAGATATCACTACGAACTTTGATGCTCACAACATCCCATACTGAAGTCAACATCAATCATCTGTACTAATACCACCTTTGATATTTATCAACAAACTAAGTATTCTCAAAATAAGAAACTGAATCAAAACCACATTTCATCTTTTATCCGAAAACAAAATACTTAATAAATCATTCCTTGTAAGATGTTAAAAGCAATATAATAATTTAGATTGGAATCCTCGAACGACGGTGTGTTGCCACCGGTGATCAGCCGCGGAGCAACACCGGTATGCCGAAAGCATATCCAACTAAACAAAGGGGTACCCAAGGCACATATCGGCCTAGCAAGGTGTTATATCCTGTATAACACATAGCTCACGCTGGACCGCCGCCACGACCTCTTACGCAACCATCCAATCTTAAAACATTTTTATTGAAAGGGGTCATAATACTCGACACCCTTATAAATTTTATTTGCCCATTCACTTGGGCAAAAAACCAAAACAACAGTCATCTTTCTCAAAATCCACAACATTTATAAATCCGATAATTGGATAAGTAAAATCACTTAGCTACTCTGAACATAGAATAGCGGAAGAATACTTGCATAAACAGAATTATTTAATTCAGCGATATGTAAAACATTTATCGATTCTAAACTGAGAATAGGGAAAACAATACTTGCATGATACGATTCAAAATAAATATCACTTGAACAATAAGTGATGATATAAATACTTGCCTTTAGGTCTCAAGACATCACCGTCCTTCTTTTCAACACTTGACTGATATGTTGCTCCTGCGATTGCTAGAAGCCAAATACCCAATACCATTCCATCTCATTTTTTATCCAACGTCTTGTCCCGATCAACTCGAGAGATCCGCATCTATAATTAAAAGATATAGTTTTATTTGTCTAAACGATAATCACTCGACGAACTGCGCGTCAAAATCCTATCGTCTACCTATACGATAGCCCACACATAAATATAACAGACAATCACATGACTCTTGATCCACATACACACATAATTCATATAACACGTAATCACATAACTCACGTATCACATAATTCATATAACACAGGACTCAGTACGTTTAAAACTGAAATTGGGTCAAAATACGATTTATCGATCAATAATCGACTTAGAATGACTTGTAAAACAAGTAACCTTTCGAAACAAAATGATTTGGGTCTCAAAAGTATTTTTAATAAAAGCGGAATATTTTTTTGAGTCTGTACGCGTTCGTTTCGTATTAAACAGACGAACGGTTGATTTATTATGAATTTTTGAACATTTTTTGGAATTAAAACGGATCTCCGAATCATTTTATAACTAAATAATAGTGCTCGAACACTCGAAAATAATTTTATAAGAATTATTGAGCCTGGAAAATAATTTAAAATAATATTTTAAAGCTCGAACTATTTTTCGGAATTTTTAAATCATAAGAAATAATTAACCCCAATTAAATAATCAATTAAAATTCATTAACTAAATAATTTGGATTTATTTTCGAATAATAATAAAAATAATATTCTTCTGAACTAAAAAATAATAATATTTTCTTGGAAATCGGACAGCACCTCCTCTATTTCTCGGACTGCAAGTCGATATCATATCGACAAAACCAACAACAATCAACACAATACTTTATATTTACGCGTATAAACACTCCAGAAATGAATAGCACGGCCACCTGAACCAAAACTCGGACCAAAAATGACTTCTCCAACAATTTCTAAAAATTATGAAATAAATATATAAACACTAACATGCTATAATACACAAAAGTACGAAGGCGGAATTTCGGAATCGTTACCCAAAATAAATTTTGATCACCCCGAAGAGAATATCTGATGTCCGGAAAATATCTCCAGAAAAATCCGAAATTAATAGTCGTAGACATATACACGCTGAGATGCCATGTGGAGTAATCACCACCGTCATACTCCTTTTTAATGTCCCGAAAATAAATTAAAAAGGAAATATAACGGAAATATGCCCCGCAAATTTTCTTCTCAAAACCTTGCAATATATATACCTATGTGTAGGTATCGAAACGCTGATCATTTATATATATACCAATTGAAATTTGGACGGACGGTTGAGAAGATATGAATTTTTGAAAATTAAAAGTATATAAACCGGGAGGGAGACAGAGAGACAGAAGGGGGAGAAAATGTTTTGGTAAAAGGAAATGGGTGGGGGGGGTTGTGCTGTTAATGCGAGATAAGGAAGGGGGAGGGGCGGCACGTGGCAGGGGTGGGGGCTAGGGGCTTTACACGTTTCTTTCTTCTTCTTCTTTTATTTTTTTTCGTTTATCCACTGTACTACTTGCAGTACTTATCAACATACAAGCCTAATTTTGTCCCGAAATTTAGAATTTAACGAGCAGATTTACGGGTACAATTAACCCGAAAATTACCAAATAAGTTTTAAAATTCTCCGAATAATTAAAAACTAATAAAATAAAATTTTAATAATTTTTAAAGCATTTTTGACTTGCGCGCTATACCCGCATTTTACAATTAACTAACCGAGCTGCACTTGAAACAAATTCAGAAAATCACGAAAATAGTCTTAAAATGTTACAAATATCCTGAAGTTTATAAAAATATAAATTTTGTAATTTTAAAACAATTTTTGAAACACAATTTATACCCGCTTTTAGCAATTAAACGATTCAACGCGCGGGTAAAATTAATCCTAAAAATTCCAAAAATAATTTTAAAATTCTCAGAATATTCCAAACTTAAATAAATATGAGTTTCCTAATTTTTGAAGAATTTTGGAATTAAATACGGATTTTAAAAATAAATGAAATCTAAAAATCATATAGGGCTAAATAATTGATGAAATATTGATTTCCAAATTTTATAAAATCCCAAAAATAATTATTGTAATTATAAAGTCATAAAAATAATTTTAAAGATAATTTAAATATTTATGAAATTAAATTTTCAATAAAATCACTTTTAAAGACAAAAACAAAATGATACGACTCAGTAATTAATAATACAAATAATCCTCAATCACAACTGACTCCCACACAGTTAATATTACATACAACACGTAGCAGACAGAATATCCATCCAATCCCTAATATTACTAAACGAACTCAATTTATCGATATCAACAAAATGATCGGTTTTCAAATAAACTTTTGAAAATAATACATTGAAGGAAATATTTTCAGATATTAACAAGGATCGATATAACACTCAACAATTAGCACATTACCATTTAATAACACAAACTCGTCAAATAGGAATAAAATATCCACCATTTTATTTCTTCTAAATCAGAAAATCACCTAAACATATTTAAATAATAATAATAATAATTCTGAAAAATATGGGATATCACAGTTTATGTTCTTATTCTTCCTGCAAAAAGAAGCCAGAAGGTTAGAACTTCCACAGTTATGACATGTTTTTCTAGGAGCATTAGGAACAGGTTTATAATCATTGCTTTTATTCACACCTTCATTTCCATACCTATTTTTCCTAGGTGATTTTACCTTGTTTGCATTCTTAACATCTTTCAGCTTATGCTTAAGTTGCTTCTTTGTCATCAAGCCTACGTTTATTTCAGTTGTCTTTTCCTGTTTTAGTTTGTCAGAAGTTAATTCCTTTTTAACTTCTGATTTCTCAGTATCAGACTTTACAGCTACAAACTTAACAGGTTTTAACTTTGGCTTTTGTTTAACAACTTTAGGCTTAATATCTACAGTTCCTTTGTCATTATTATCATCTCCATAACCTAAGCCCTCTTTCCAGTTTTCACTACTTAACAAATTATGAGTTGTTCTGCCAGAGTTAGTCCAAGTCCTGATAATCTCTCTTTCCTTTTCTAACTCAGCTTTTAGAGATTCAATTCATTTTAAGTACTTCATCCCTAATATAGAAAGCATCATCTCTATCTTTCTGAGTTTGATGGAACATGACTAACTCTTTTTCTAAATAATCATTCCTCTTTTTACAAGCAAGATTTTCAGAAGTTAATCTTTCACATGTTAAAGTTTGATCTCTATAGCTAATGAACATGATTTAAGATATCTTCTCAACTCATTAATATTATCAGTATGAAAGGCATAAGTAGTTTGAGGTACCTTTAACTCAGCAGCTTCAGTACTGCTTTCAGCATTTGCCATATCAGCATTTGCCATCAAGGCATAGTTATCCTCACTTTCAGAATCTGAGGTGTCTGTCTAGCATTTCTTCTTTGTGACAAGAGCCTTGCCTTTGTCACTCTTCACTTTCTTGCAATCAGGAGATATGTGGCCTTTCTCACCACAGTTGTAGCATTTGACATTTGTGTAATCTCCTCTGTCAGACTTCCCTCCTTTACCTTCAGATTTTCTGAAATTCTTCTTATCAGAACTTGCACCTTTCTTGGAAAACTTTTTTCCCTTCCTGAACTTCATGTATGCAATCCTTGTGATTCCTTTCACCATAAGAGCACACAGCTTCATCATCTCTTCATCAGCATCCATCTCGGGAGAGCTTTCAGTTTCTGAGTCACCATCACTATCAGAACTTGATAACTCAGTATCAGACTTTGTGAAGAGCGCTTTACCCTTGCCTTTCCTTGAGGTGGCTGCCTTGGGAGATTCTTCTTTAGCCTTAAGAGCAACTGTCCTTGACTTTCCTCCTTTCCTCTTGCTTCTTTGTTCCATCTCAAGTTCATGAGTCTTGAGCATCCCATAGATTTCATCAAGAGTCGTTTCATCAAGATTATAGTTGTCTCTTATAGTTGTTGCCTTCAAATCCCAGCTTTCAGGAAGAGCTAACATGAATTTAAGGTTTGAATCTTCAAGATCATACTCTTTATCAACCAGTGACAAATCATTCAAGAGTTTAACAAATATATCATATAAGTTAGTCAATAACTCATTAGCCTTTAAGTCAAAGTGTTCATACTCTTGAGTGAGTATTGTCTTCATGTTCTTCTTAATCGAATCAGTTCCCTGACATCTTGTTTCCAAGGCATCCCATATCTCCTTTGCAGTTTTATAGTTTATTACCCTGTTTGACATTACATTATCAATGGCACTATGCAGTAAGCGTCGTACCTTAGCATCCTTAGCAATTGAAGCGATATCTTCAGCAGTGTAATCATTCTTCTCCTTTGGTACAGACTTTGCTGCTTCACCTGCAACTGCAACTGCGAGTTTTGTTAGATTGTGAGGTCCTTCTTTGATTCTGTCAAGATATTCTGGATCTGTAGCTTCCTTAAACATAGTCATCCTCACCTTCCATATGGGATATTCAGATGGTTTCAATATGGGAACTCTAATAGCCTCATATCGACTATGAATTTGTGTCTTTGGAGGTTCTTCAGTTTTGGTGGGCTTAGTTGGAGTTTCTACTTCAGACATGATTGTTTTTGGAACTTAAACTGTTTGTGTGTTAACAGATAGGCTCTGATACCAGTTGTAAGGTCACACACACTGTAGAAGGGGGTTGAATACAGTGTATAGCACAATCAAATCGAATTCTAATAACACAAGTAACAGAAAATAGAATTTATTCAAAGCAATAAACTCTGTTACAATATGGAACTGTCCTCTCTCAGTGATGAACAAATATCACGAGAGCTGTTAGGGTTACAATAAGTAATATTCTCGATAATGATAACACTTATAGTGTAAACCCTATAGTTTGTGTTTATATACTACACAGTTACAAGATAATCGCTAATTGATATGGAATATAATTCTGCTTCCTAAAATATATCAATCAGATATCTTTTCTTCCAAGTATTCTATTCTTTATAGAATTCCTTCTTCATGCATATCTCTTCTTATGTTTGTCTCGATGTTCTCTTCAATCAGTCAACCGCCTTCCTTATCTGAACATTTCCTTTAAGTCCTGATATTATCTTCTGATAAATATCTCCTGAACCTTAAGTACTGATGACTTAAGTTCTGACTTCAGTATAAGTGTTGATTTCAGTTAAGTACTGATTTGTCCTATTTAAGTAAGATCTGAAAACTAAACATAAATCATATTAGTCATGACATTATCAAATATATCTAACAATGTACAATGATATGTATTATCCTGATGTTTCGTATGCTTTGAGCATGATGAGCAGATACCAGTCTAAAATCCAGGTGAGGGTCACTAGATAGTTTTCAAGAATATTATTAAGTACTTAAAGAGGACTAGATATTTATTTTTGGTATATGGAGAAGATAGGGAATTAGTTATAAAGGGTTATACTGATGCTAGTTTTTGAACCTAATTTTTGAACAGACAAGGATGATTATGTTTTTATGTATGTTTTGTGTTTTGTCTAAATATAACTGATGTTAGCTTGAATAGTTCACAGCAAGAACATTGATGATTCTATAATGGAAGCCGAATATATTTATGCTTTCGAAACGGTCAAGGAGATTGTTTGGGCATGTGCTTAGACGGTATCACCTTATCAATGAGATAAATGATCAAGGATATATATATATATATATATATGTAAAGTGCATAGTATTGATAATGTTGGAGACCCACTGACTAAGGCTTTGTCGGCTTTGTCACAGCAGAAGCAAGATGGTAATTCTAGTTCCATGAATATTAGATACATGGGTGATTGACTCTAGTACAAGTGGGAGATTGTTAGTGTTTGTGCCCTAGAGACAACACTTTAATGTTTTAGTTTAAGACATTTAGATTATTAATGTTTATATTTTATCGATTATTCCCTTTATAATTTATTATATCATAATTTACTGCGATATAAGTGTTAGATTAATAAATGTCCTTGAAATATGATGTGAATTCTATATCTCTAAGTACGTGACTTAGAAATGAGATTATGAGAATAGTATCAATATTCCTAAAGGTTCCTAGTCGAGTATTATTATTAAGAGACAAAAATAATACATTAAGACTGGTGTGTTTGTTGACTGATGATCACATCTTATTGATCATAGGTATATTGATACTAAAGTCAAAACCACAGGCAGATGTAAAGGTACATGATGCTGGACAGACCCAATGTGAGATTCTACATGTCTATTGTGTCATAACTAATTCTCAGTGGACCTGGCAAAATGGGTCTGGATTCGAAGAACTGAACCGAAATTCATGAAACCGAGATCCGATCCGAGATCCAAATCATACAATATGATAATCATCCGTAAACCAATTTAAACCCATATGAAAATACCCGAACCGAAAACTTAACCGAAAATGATCCGAAATACAAGATCCGATTATAACTTGTAACAGATTAAAACCGAATAATATATTACCCGAACCGAATATGACATGAAATAAGCAAAATTTATACTTTAAACAATTTTATGTTTATGATAACATACTTATTCAAGCATATTCTTTTGTAAACATACATTATATTATTTTAAATTAATAAATTAAATAAAAAGATATTTTTTAAATTTCAAAAATAGAAAAAATAAATAACTTATGATCCGAAAATATCTGAACCGAATTTAATCCAAACAGAATTTTAGTCTGATTGAACCGAATTTTATCCGATTTTAATCTGAATTAGACCCGAACCGAATCACATCCGATCCAATCCGAATAATCTTCAAGTATATCATAATCCGAAAATAGATCCGATCTGAAATTGATCCGATCTAAAACCGAACCGGTTATTTGAAATGCCGGGTCTAATTCTCACTGTGATAATTATGTAATGGTCCTTAGACTTGAAATAATTATATTTTTATACGAGAATTAATGTACTTTGATTATATTAAAAGTTACCTTTAACCAGGTAATGATAAAAGTGTATTTCGGGTATATTATTAATCGTATGATGTAATAACTCAAATTTTTGAGACCTTGTAAAACGTTTAAATGAATAGTAACCCTGACGGACGGGAAAAACTTTTGAGCCCGCACTATGTAGTGCATGAGAAAATGAGTTTCAGAGTTGATATTACGATTATACGTACCAAATGAGTGTATGTAAACGCTATTAGTTTTCGAAGAAAACGAACTTTGAAAAATGACCGTATTTACGACTCATCGAGGATTACGGGAATCACAATATAATTACAAGATTAAAACCCTATGGATTTATATTCAAGTAGGATAATTAAAAATATAAGGAATGAATATGAAAGGAATTACGTCGCGAACCATTTACGAGTAAGTATTACGAAGAACGTTTAAGTAACTGAGCGAACGCGTAAATAATTAAATAAACGTAACGCACTAACTAAACCATGGTAAGGAAGTAACCATGGTTACTTCATCAAATAGTGAGCTAACCATAGGATGACCAAGCTAGCTAGCAAAATAGTGTGCTAAGGAAGCTAACCATGTAGTTTAGCTTGTAACCTAGCAAGCTACAAAGATTTGTCCCTAAGGATTTGCAACCAAGAATCAACCTAGAATGCTATACTAGGAGAATAAAATTAATTGAAAGATATCACCCCATCTTCCTAGAAGCAACCTAGCAAATCAACCAAGCTAAGCAACCAAGAGGAGTATAAATACCCCCCTTGATGCCCCATTCGGCCCTAATGAAAAAAGGGAGAGAATTCAAATTCAAAACTCCAAGTTCTAGCTCTTGTTAAATTCTCCAATTAATTCTCAAGCCTCCTAGAAATTAAATTAAGGTAATAAAATTCTTTCATCTCTTTTTATCAAGGTTTGATGGGTGAAATAAATTCAAGAAACTCACTAGTGAATAGTATGAATAGTAATCTCTCTTTGGTTTCTTGATTTCAATGGTGGTTTTAGGTTCTAAAAATCACACCAAGCACTTCCAAGCCTCCACCATCCTCAAGAACACATCTCAAGATTTCAATAAAGGTAAAAATCTTTGGCCCAAATTTATTTAAGATTCATTTTTATGATCCATTTAGTATGTGGTAGAAAACCTAGTGTAATGAGTGATATTGAGGAAATCTTGATGATTAAGTTAAGTAAATTTAAGGTTGATTGTTGTTGCCTCAAGAACATGATGTTATTGAGAGTATTTTGTGTTTTGATGATGATATGATGATTGTTGGTGATTGTGTTAAGAGTTAGGGCGTAAATGAAACCCCGATCGTAAACGTAACTTCGTTAAAACCAACAAATCGTAACTTTAAGTTTCTGCAGAAAGTGCCGAAGTTGTAAACTGTATTTTCTTGAAATATAACCATTTTTAGGATATACAATGTTATAAGGATCTTTTAGGCGCTTGAATCGCTTGATTCTGATTTGCGGATCAAAAGTTATGACCGTTTTAGTAAAAGTGATTTACGCGACAAAAACTGCTACGAATTATGAAATTTGAAAATATAAAGGACAAACTTAAATGTGTTCATAAATATGAAATTTTTACAGAGGGTAACATAGAGAGTTTCCTAACTGCCATAAAAATTTCAAGTGAAAATAATGATTTCTCAATTTTATAAAAATGTCGGAGCCGAGACCGCGCGAGTAGAAACCGTAAGAATCCATAAGCGGAGCCGACGACGATAATAAGAATGAACATAAGATACTTAAAGGAATATGACTTAAAGGAATAATAAGGGTAGTATAAGTTGAGAGGGTGCATAATAAGTAGCGCATGAGTGCGAGTTGCCGTAAATTAGAACGGAACTTAACGAAATAAAATGTGTTTATGGTTATAGATTTCCGAGCAGAACCTAGAGCATCCTCCACCTCGAGATACCCAGGCAAGTTTACGAACCCAACTCCATTTTACTGTTATGTTGTGAAAGGATTGTTTTTCTATCATTGCATAAATACCATGCTTGCCATGATTCGTAGTTGTTGAAATTTCGCATATTGTAGCGATGTTGTATGATAAAGTATATATCGTAAAATATTTAATTCCTTTAAGCGTGACGTATGATTATAAGACCGAGAGTCGGTCGAGACTTTAATATGAAAACCCGGGAATCATTCCGGTGATATTATAGGACGGTTATAAGTCCATAGTAATACGTTTTAAAGGGACTCAACGTCCACTTACGAAACATTAAAACACCTTGAACTTTTATTAAAATGATTTCCCAACGATCATATTCCCTCAACTATATTTTATTGTTCGAATAATAAATATTATATACTTATCCCTTATTATGGGAGTAGTATACTCCATCGATTATTTATTTCAAACCCGGTTAATCACTATAGATTATTAATTATGGAGACACAAACTAGTTCAGGAATATTATTTTAAATATTCTTTTAAAGAGTAAACTCATTCGAGGTTTAAATATTTATCGATTATCATTTAATTATTTATTAAAGGGTTTATTATTGATCATAGATCCTGATTTAAAATAAACTTTCTGATTTCAGAAATCATTCGAATAATTTCAGATCGTCGGTGAATATTATTCCGACTTATTTAATATTTTGAATATAGTTTCAAGGAGAAACTTTTCCCCCTTATTAATTATCTGTTGACATCGGTCAACTCACATCCTTAGTACTTCCTCCAAAATTCTCGGTAGTACGTATATACATATATATACACTTATATCTTAGAGAGATAAGCAGTTTCTATCAATAAGCAAAATGCTTGGGGAACTTCGATGTGGTTCGAGTTCTCGAGATTGATAGAATTCTTTTAAAGGACAAGGGAGGGGTAGACTCTGGTACTATGTGTGCTAGATGGACTACCAAAGGTACCGCAGGAGAAGGTACTCGGTATACTCAGGAACTTGTGAAGTATGTGTATACCCAAAAATGGGACACGTAGCCCAAATGCGGCAAGGGTGATAACCGAGATATGAAGGTGTCGTCCTTCTACTAGTAGAAAAGGTTACTATTATCGTATTACGACTGATCATCGTATATGGTGGCTCCAATGAGTGTCCTAATTCTTCTAATTGGAATTGAGATGCAATACCGTAACCCAAGCCTAGGTGCTGGGATTACTATTAAGGTATTCGTAGGATATTAAAATCCCTTAAAGAATTGTTTTCATAAGAAGGTGAGTATCACCAAGGAAAAGTATTTTCGAATAAAACATAAATATCATATATGATGTTCTCATACAGTCATTTTCATACTGTACATTATTATGCTGGGCATTATAGCTCACACTTGTTTTCTTAAATTGACACAACACAACAGTAAATCAAGATTCCTGCCATGAGAACTACAGTCAGGAAACGGGTAGGAAATGGCCAGCTATTCCGTAGATTGTTTGGTGATGTACCACAGGTAGTCAGAATAAGCTGGATTAGTTTTCAGTTATTTATAGTTCGGCTTATTTATAAGTATGACTTATGTAAGGTAAGAAATCAGAAATGTATATTTGGCCGGTGGACTAGCCTTACCTAAAGATCACTCCCCGGTAAGATTAATTACATTTGGGTTGTAATAACATTACTCTAGTTATGATGGTTCGTTTTCAAGACAATAACCTGTAAGTGTGTGTGTGATAAGTGTGGGGTCGTGAAGCGTGAGTATTTATATATTGTAGTGTGAGTTGTGTGAGTTAGATGGCGTGGCCCCCCGAGACTCCTGACCCCGGGTTTTGGGGGGCCACATATGAGAAATATGAATGATCTAAAAAGGATTTAACCCTCCTAATTTAAGGAGTGATATTATTGGTCTCTAGTGTGAGCTAGACTATGAAATGCGTGGTCATGCTCAAATGTTGATTTGATACGATAGTCTACTCATTGAGAGAGCCACCCGACTAGGATACCCAGGAGATTTCAGAGCTGCTTCCCCAGCCATAGCCCGCAGAGAGATCGATGGGATCGAGCTACGTACCAGGGTTCAGATGAGGATGACAGCAGTGGGAGGATACATCCCAGGTAGTTGATGCAGAGCTGATGATTGTAGGAGAGATGAGGAGGGTGTGTGACCTCACTCGCAATGATAGTGACTGAGAGACTAATGACTAGATATGGACCTTGAAGAAGGCTGGGTGACTTGTCACCAATTTTGATAGGATAGCTAGTAATATATAGTGTTCCTAGCCCTTTAGGGTACACGGCTTATGTATTTTCATTTCAGTATTCAGAACTAGTAGTGATAGATTGTAACCAGGCATGTATGAACTCGGCTAGTTGTTTCATCCCCAAGATATAAGTGGGAGATCTTATTAATATATATCTAAGCAGTTATTAAGAAATGATGTCTATATTATTGCACTTTATAAAAACCTGCTAGATAATAAATGACATGCTTATATATGAATAAAATAATCCAACTGTTATAATTACAACTATGTTGACCAATTTTCAATATCAGAATAATGCCACCCCGTAGAAGAGGAACCAGGGCACAGCCCGCAGAATCTGTTAACCAACAACGAGGTGAACCTGACCCTGTAGTGAATGAGGAAAGTGAAGAAGACCTAGACTATAATGAATATGATGAGGAAGAATATGTAGAAGAAGAGGCTGAGGATACCCATCAGGGAGGGAACCCCATGAATGAATTTATGGAACTGCTAAGAGCAAATCTGAACCAACAGCCTATTCCACCACAACCACATGCTGCCCAACAGACTGCAGCTACTGCCTTTAGAGCCTTCAAATCTCTCAAACCCCCAGAGTTTCTAGGATCTGCCGACCCCGTTGAAGCACGGGCCTGGCTCAAGGAGATAGAAAAGTCTTTCGAGATACTAGGTATTGAGGAACGACATAAGACCATTTTCGCTTCTTACATGCTGAAAGGAGAAGCTAACTACTGGTGGGAGGCCAAACGAAACCTAGAGACTGATGTTGTGATCCCATGGGATAGATTTACCCGACTGTTCTTAGACAAGTATTTCCCTAGGTTTATGGAAACCCAGATGGAGATTAGGTTTCTGGAGTTGAAACAGGATAAGATGACTGTGGCAGAATATGAGGCCAAATTTATTGAGTTATCAAGATTTGTGCCTGAGTTCATGAATACCAAAGAAAAGAAAGCGTGAAGGTTTCAGCTTGGTCTGAAACAGTGGATACAGAACCGAGTAGTAGTGTTAGAGCTGACAGACTATGCCACCTTAGTGCAAAAAGCCTTCATTGTTGAAGCTGGCAGTGAGCAGAGTGTGAAGGAAAAATAAAATAGGAAAAGGAAAATAGGAAGTCGAGGAATAGGAACCGGAAACAGGAGCCTTCCGAGTAGGTTCATCAGGGGAGCGGCGTCCCAACCTGCACGAGGCCCCGGATTCAGAAAGGCCCCAAGCGAGAGTGTTGGCCAGGGCGGCGGACAATCTAGGGCAAAATTTCATAGCCAACTACGTGCCCCAATACCAGAGTGTCAAACCTATAAGAAAAGACACCTTGGAGTGTGTACCCAGACAAGAGCCCCTCTGAGATGTTACCGGTGTGACCAAATCGGACACCTTGCCAACAACTGCACCCGGCCCAATGTAACGTGTTTCCAATGTGGAAAGGTAGGATACATGAGAAAGGATTGCCCAACGTTGAAGCCCCCAGCCTCAGGGATGAGCAAAGCTGCATCCAACCGACCCCCAGCTGCTAGGACCTTCAACATGACTGTTCAGGATGTTGTTCGAAACACTAACGTGATAGCAGGTACCCTTTTGTTAAATTTCGAACATGCAAATGTCCTATTTGATTCTGGAGCAACCAAGTCTTTTATATCTCAAGATTTTGCTAAAAAGTTAAAACTTAATGCCATACCCTTACGTGAGATATTACGAGTGGAAATAGCAAACAAAGAAATAATTCCTGTAAATCAAGTACACCCTAAGTGCAAGTTGAAATTAGAAGGGAAGATCTTCGAGGTTGACCTAATCCCATTCGCGTTAGGAGAATTTGATGTAATCTTAGGAATGGATTGGTTATCCAGTAACGGGGCGCAAATAGATTGTGAACGGAAGAAAGTAAAGATAAGAGTGCAGAATGAAAAAGAAGTAGTGTTTAAAGGTCAACGATAGAACCAGAAATTTCTAACCATGCTACAGGCAAAAAGATTGTTAAGGAAAGGTAACGAGACCTATTTGGCTTATGTGGTAGATACCAGAAAGAAAGTCCCCAATATACAGGACATACTCGTAGTAAACGAATTCGAGGATGTATTTCCAGAGAACTTACCAGGATTGCCACCTGACCGAGAAATAGAGTTCGCTATAGAATTAGCACCAGGAACGGCACCAGTATCCAAGGCCCCATTTAGGCTAGCCCCAGTTGAGATGAAGGAACTAGCTTCTCAACTGCAAGAGTTATTAGATAATGGAATGATAAGACCCAGTGTGTCGTCATGGGGAGCGGCAGTACTATTCGTAAAGAAAAAGGACGGCAGTATGAGATTATGCATAGACTATCGAGAGCTGAATAAGCTGACTATTAAGAATAGGTACCCTCTCCCCAGGATTGATGACCTATTCGACCAACTCAAGGGAGCTGTACATTTTTCCAGAATAGATTTGAGAACAGGATATCACCAGTTGAAAATCAAACCAGAAGATATACTTTCGCACTAGGTATGGACACTATGAGTTCTTAGTTATGTCGTTTGGGTTAAGCAATGCACCCGCAACCTTTATGGATTTGATGAATAGAGTGTTCAAAAAGTACCTAGATATATGTGTGATAGTTTTTATAGACGATATTCTGATCTACTCAAAGACAGAGCAAGAACACGCAGAACATTTGAGGATAGTCTTGGAAATCTTGAGGAATGAGAAATTGTATGCCAAGTTCTCGAAATGCGAGTTTTGGTTGAGAGAAGTTCAGTTTTTAGGAAATGTGGTGAGTAGCAAAGGAGTTTTAGTTGACCCTGCCAAAATAGAGGCGGTATCCAATTGGGAAAGACCAACTACCCCAACGGAGGTTAGGAGTTTTATGGGTTTAGCAGGATATTATCGAAGGTTCGTGCAAGATTTTGCTAAGATAGTCGGACCACTAACTAGACTTACCTGGAAGACAGAAAATTTTGTATGGACAGAAAAATGTGAGGAGAGTTTTTAAGAACTGAAAAGGAGGCTGGTGTCAGCACCAGTGCTCGCTCTTCCCGATGGAAATGGAGAGTTTGTGAAATTCAGCGACGCATCGCTTAAAGGATTAGGATGTGTACTAATGCAGCACGGCAAAGTTATAGCGTATGCCTCTCGACAATTGAAGGAATATGAGAGCAGATACCCTACGCATGATCTAGAATTAGCAGCCATAGTGTTTGCCCTGAAAATTTGGACACTAGCTATACGGTGAGAATTGCGAGATCTACACTGACCATAAAAGCCTCAAATATATTTTCACTCAGAAGGAATGAACATGAGACAGAGGAGATGGTTAGAGTTGATAAAAGACTACGACTGTGAAATTTTGTATCACCCGGGTAAAGCCAATGTGGTGGCTGACGCCCTTAGTAGGAAGGAAAGACTCAAGATGATAATGACATCGGAGGAGTTTATTAAGGAATTTGAGAAGATGGAAATTGACGTGAGGATGACCGGTTGGGGAACAGAAGGATTATTTGAGATTAAGCTAGTGCCAGAGCTGACTGAAAAGATACGAGTATGTCAGGAAAAGAAGATGAGTGAGGAAAGAGAAACATTGACCGGTGAAGAAGTGAGATGCGAGAAGGACGAGAAAGAGATCATGAGATATGCGTCCCGAATTTGGATTCCAAATGTGCAAGAGTTAAAGGATGAGTTATTGCACGAAGGGCACAACTCTAGATATTCAATCCACCCAGGAAGTACGAAAATGTACCGTGACCTTAAGGAATATTATTGGTGGCCTAACATGAAGAGAGAAGTAGCAGAGTAGGTCAGCAAGTGCTTGACATGCCAGAGAGTGAAGGCTGAACATCAGTGACCTAGTGGACTATTACGGCCCCTAGAAATTCCGAAATGGAAATGGGAGCATATAGTCATGGATTTTGTAACAGGCTTACCAAGAACAAAGACCAATCACGATGCCATATGGGTTATCATAGATAGATTGACCAAGTCCGCACACTTCCTACCAATCAAGAAAGATACACCGTAGACAAGTTGGTAGATATTTACTTGAAGGAAATAGTAGTTAGACACGGCGTTCCGGTAGCCATAGTATCAGATAGAGACCCAAGGTTTAATTCCCGATTTTAGAGAAGCTTCCAGGAATGCGTAGGCACAAGACTAAACATGAGTACCGCTTACAACCCCCAGACTGATAGACAAAGCGAAAGTACTATTCAGACCCTAGAAGATATGCTACGAGTATGTGTCATTGATTTCAAAGGAAATTGGGATGACCACTTACCCCTGATCGAATTTGCTTACAACAATAGCTATCACGCTAGCATAGGAATGCCCCCGTATGAAGCTATTTACGGAAGAAGATGTAGCTCTCCCCAGTGTTGGGATAATGTAAGAGAACACAAGATATTAGGACCAGAGTTATTCCAGCAGACCAGAGAAATGGTAGGACTCACCAGGAAAAGACTGGTAACAGCCCAGGACAGACAAAAGAAGTACGCGACCAGACCAGGAAGGATAGGGAATATGAAGTAGGAGATTATGTGCTATTGAAAGTATCTCCGTGGAAAGGAGTGATGAGATTTGGAAAGAAAGGGAAGCTGAGTCCCAGATTCATAGGACCCTTTGAAATTTTGAGGAGAATAGGACCTCTAGCTTACGAGCTCGCCTTGCCTCCTAATTTGCAACAAGTACACAACGTGTTCCACGTGTCCATGTTAAGAAAGTACCATGCAGATGCATGACATGTAATAGAATACGAGCAGGTAGATTTACAACCAGACCTGACCTACATCGAGCAGCCAGTAAGGATAATGGACCAAAAAGAACAAGTGCTGAGGAACAAAACTGAAGCTGGTTAGGATCTTATGGAGAAATCAAAATGTCGAAGAGTCAACTTGGGAACTTGAAGACGCAATGAGGAATAGATATCCCCACTTATTTTCTAATTGATTCCGGGACGGAATCCTTGTTAGAGGGGAAGACTATAATAACTCGAATTTTTGAGACCTTGTAAAACGTTTAAATGAATAGTAACCCTGACGGACGGGAAAAACTTTTGAGCCCACACTATGTAGTGCATGAGAAAATGAGTTTCGGAGTGGATATTACGATTATATGTACCAAATGAGTGTATGTAAACGCTATTAGTTTTCGAAGAAAACGAACTTTGAAAAACGACCGTATTTACGACTCATCGAGGATTACGGGAATAACAATATAATTACAAGATTAAAACCCTACGGATTTATATTCAAGTAGGATAATTAAAATATAAGGAATGAACACGAAAGGAATTACGTCGCGAACCATTTACGAGTAAGTATTACGAAGAACGTTTAAGTAACCGAGCGAACACATAAATGATTAAATAACGTAATGCACTAACTAAACCATGGCAAGGAAGTAACCATGGTTACTTCATAAAATAGTGAGCTAACCATAGGATGACCAAGTTAGCTAACAAAATAGTGTGCTAAGGAAGCTAACCATGTAGTTTAGCTTGTAACCTAGCAAGCTACAAAGATTTGTCCCTAAGATTTGCAACCAAGAATCAACCTAGAATGCTATACTAGGAGAATAAAATCAATTGCAAGATATCACCCCATCTTCATAGAAGCAACCTAGCAAATCAACCAAGCTAAGCAACCAAGAGGAGTATAAAACCCCCCTTGATGCTCCATTCGGCCCTAATGAAAAAAGGGAGAGAATTCAAATTCAAAACTCCAAGTTCTAGCTCTTGTTAAATTCTCCAATTAATTCTCAAGCCTCCTAGCAATTAAAATAAGGTAATAAAATTCTTTCATCTCTTTTTATCAAGGTTTGATGGGTGAAATAAATTCAAGAAACTCACTAGTGAATAGTATGAATAGTAACCTCTCTTTGGTTTCTTGATTTCAATGGTGGTTTTAGGTTCTAAAAATCACACCAAGCACTTCCAAGCCTCCACCATCCTCAAGAACACATCTCAAGATTTCAAGAAAGGTAAAAATATTTGGCCCAACTTTATTTAAGATTCATTTTTAAGATCCATTTAGTATGTGGTAGAAACCTAGTGTAATGAGTGTTATTGAGGAAATCTTGATGATTAAGTTAAGTAGATTTAAGGTTGGTTGTTGTTACCTCAAGAACATCATGTTCTTGAGAGTAGTTTGTGTGCTGATGATGATATGATGATTGTTGGTGGTTGTGTTAAGAGTTAGGGCGTAAACGAAACCCCGATCGTAAACGTAACTTCGTTAAAACCAACAAATCGTAACTTTAAGTTTCTGCAGAAATTCCCGAAGTTGTAAACTGTATTTTATTCAAAAATAACCTTTTTTAGGATAGAAAATTTTATAAGGATCGTTTAGGCGCTTGAATCGCTTGATTCTGATTTACGGATCATAAGTTATGACCGTTTTAGTAAAAGTGATTTACGCGACAAAATCTGCTACGAATTACGAACTTTGAAAATATAAAGGAAAGACTTAAAAGTGTTCATAAATCATGAAATTTTTACAGAGGGTAAAATAGAGAGTTCCTAACTTCCATAAAAATTTCAAGTGAAAATAATGATTTCTCAATTTTATAAAAATGTTGGAGCCGAGACCGCGCGAGTAGAAACCGTAAGAATCCATAAGCGGAGCCGACGGCAATAATAAGAATGAACCTAAGATACTTAGGAAGAATGAAGTTACCATATTGTGAATATGACTTAAAGGAATAAAAAGGGTAGTATAAGTTGATAGGGTGCTTAATAAGTAGCGCATGAGTGCGAGTTGCCGTAAATTAGAATGGAACCTAACGAAATGAAATGTGTTTATGGTTATAGATTTCCGAGCAGAACCTAGAGCATCCTCCACCTCGAGATACCCAGGCAAGTTTACGAACCCAACTCCATTTTACTGTTGTGTTGTGAAAGGATTATTTTACTATCATTGCATAAATACCATGCTTGCCATGATACGTAGTTGTTGAAATTTCGCATATTGTAGCGATGTTGTACGATAAAATATATATCGTAAAATATTTAATTCCGCTTTAAGCGTGATGTATGATTATAAGACCGAGAGTCGGTCGAGACTTTAAGATGAAAACCCGGGAATCATTCCAGTGATATTATAGGACGGTTATAAGTCCAAAGTAGTACGTTTTAAAGGGACTCAACGTCCACTTACGAAATATTAAAACACCTCGAACTTTTATTAAAACGATTTACCAATGATCATATTCCCTCAACTATATTTTATTGTTCGAATAATAAATACTATATACTTATTCCTTATTATGGGAGTAGTATAATCCAGCGATTATTTATTTTAAACCCGATTAATCACTATAGATTATTAATTATAGAGACACAAACTAGTTGAGGAATATTATTTTGAATATTCTTTTAAAGAGTAAACTCATTCGAGGTTTAACTATATATCGATTATCATTTAATTATTTATTAAAGGGTTTATTATTGATCATAGATCCTGATTTAAAATATACTTTCTGATTTCAGAATATCATTCGAATAATTTCAGATCGTTGGTGAATATTATTCCGACTTATTTAATATTTTGAATATAGTTTCAAGGAGAAACATTTCCCCCTTATTAATTATCTATTGACAACGGTCAACTCACATCCTTAGTACTTCCTCCGAAATTCTCGAAAGTACGTATATACATATATATACACTTATATCTTAGAGAGAGAAGCAATTTCTATTAACAAGCAAAATGCTTGGGGAACTTCGATGTGGTTCGAGTTCTCGAGATTGATAGAATTATTTTAAAGGACAAGGGAGGGGTAGACTCTGGTACTACGTGTGCTAGATGTACTACCAAAGGTACCGCAGGCGAAGGCACTCAGTGTACTCAGGAACTTGTGAAGTATGTGTATACCCGAAAATGAGACACGTAGCCCGAATGCGACAAGGGTGATAACCAGGATATGAAGGTGTCGTCCTTCTACTAGTAGAAAAGGTTACTATTATCATATTACGACTGATCATCGTATACGGTGGCTCCAACGAGTGTCCTAATTATTCCAATTGGAATTGAGATGCAATACCGTAACCCAAGCCTAGGTGCTGGGATTACTATTAAGGTATTCGCAGGATATTAAAATCCCTTAAAGAATTATTTTCATAAGAAGGTGTGTATCACCAAGGAAAACTATTTTTGAATAAAACATAAATATCATATATGATGTTCTCATACAGTCATTTTCATACTGTACATTATTATGCTGGGCATTATAGCTCACACTTATTTTCTTAAATTTACACAACATAACAGTGAATCAAGATGCCTTCCATGAGAACCACAGCCAGGAAACGGGTAGGAAATGGCCAGCTGTTCCGTAGATTGTTTGGTGATGTACCACAGGTAGTCAGAATAAGCTAGATTAGTTTTCAGTTGTTTATAGTTCGGCTTATTTATAAGTATGACTTATGTAAGGTAAGAAACCAGAAACGCATATTGGGCCGACGGACTAGCCTTACCTAAAGGTCACTCCCCGATAAGATTAATTACATTTGGGTTGTAATAACATTACTCTAGTTATGATTGTTCATTTTCAAGACAATAACCTGTAAGTGTGTGTGTGTGTGTGTGATAAGTGTGGGGTCGTGAAGCGTGAGTATTTATATATTGTAGTGTGAGTTGTGTGAGTTTAGATGGTGTGGCCTCCGAGAATCCTGAACCCGGGTTTTGGGGCGCCACATATGAGAAATATGAATGATCTAAAAAGGATTTAACCCTCCTCATTTAAGGAGTGATATTATTGGTTTCTAGTGTGAGCTAGACTATAAAATGCGTGGTCACGCTCAAATATTGATTTGATACGATGGTCTACTCATTGATCAAGGAAACCCGGATTACACTATGATGAGGATGAAACATTACATGCCTCTAGTTTAATCTATAATATGTGGTTATAGGGATTGTATTACATTATACATTATCACGAAAGGTTTAATCTAATCGCAGATTTAATTATTATTACTTGGGTAGCAATGATGTATTACAAGATGCCGCTCATTATTTATAATTTTAATATGAGATATTAAAATTATTACCAACGTAATAATAACCTACAGGGTCACACACAAAGAACGCTTGAAGGAGAAATAATTTAAATTATGAATTTAAATTAAATAAGTAATTTGTTGTATTTATGATATTAATTAAGTATGACTTAATTAATTAAATAAATAAAATAGAGAAATTAATTAAACTAATTCTGAAATAAGTTATTAATTAATTAAATAATAAATTGGGATTTTGGATTATTATTAATTATAATTATATTATAATTAGAAAACTTATTCTTCTCTCTATATAAACTCTTTGAGGGCTAATTTTAAAAAAAGGACACATGGTTTTACAAAACCCTAGCCGTTCAAGGAGAAAGAGGAAGAGAGATAGAGATGGAGTTTTCGGGTGCTAGTACACGTCAATCCTTCAAGAAAAGTGTTTGTGTGGATACCATAGAGCGTAGATCGCGAGAGCGGGATACATGGTGATTCAACAAGGTTTGGAACTCCATTATTCCTCCATTAATGAACTCTTAAAGCTTCTTTAAGGTAAAGATTCTTACTACGAATTAAATATCTATTTTCGCATGGATCCTGCTTAGGGTTTCGATTTTATTCTGGTTTTAATTTAATTTTACATCGAATCTGTTGCGTTTTCGTGCTCGAAACCCTTCAGTCTTTACATCCATCTGATGAATGATAAAACCATATATGGAAGCCAATGCTATAAGAATTCGGTTAGTAGTCATTCTAGCAACAGCATAGTATGTATCATAGTAGTCAATGTCTTCTCTTTACCTAAATCCCTTTGTTATAAGCCTAGGCTTATACTTATCAATTGAGCCATCCAAGTTCAATCTTCTCTTGAAGATACACTCCTACATCCTGTAGTAGAACACCCAGAAGGAAGATCAACTAACTACCATGTTCCGTTAGAAATAATAGAGTCCATCTCACTTTTCACAGCACTTTCTAGTGTCTTGAATCTGAAGAATTCATGGCCTGGCAGAAAGTTAAAGGTTCTTCCTCGATATTATAAGTGATAAAATCACTTCCAAAGTCCTTAACAACCTTTGCACGCTTACTCCTTCTAGATTCTTCTACTTTTCTGGGAGTAGAGCTACTAGCAGGATCCACACCCACATTTATCATTATTTCCACATTATCAGGAATGGAACTTGATGTGCGAGTGGGATCATCATTAGAAACACTTTGAGAAATACCTTCCTTCATAGGAAACACTTCCTCAAATAAGGTTGAATCACGAAACTCAACTATAGCAATCACCAAAATACCATCTATATCAGATCTTATTACTAAATCTCATAGCAGTTGTGGATTCACCATAACCTAGAAAGATAATACCAACAGTCTTTGGTCCTAGTTTCTTCCTCTTGTGTTCAGGGACAAGTACCTTTGCAAGGCACCCACACACTCGAAGATATTTCAAACTAGTTTTCTTATTTCTCAATAACTCATAAGGGGTCTTTTCTATATATTTCAAAGGGACTTTATTCAGAATATGGAAAGCCGTATTCAGAGCCTCTCCCCACATGTACTTAGGCAACCCGGACTTAATAAGAAAATTGTTAATCATATTAGAACATGTTCTATTCTTTCGTTCTGCCACTTCATTAGACTTAGGTGTGTTTGGTGGAGTAACATCATGAACAATGCCATTACTTTTGCAAAATTCATCAAATGAAGTACTCGTATATGCACCACCTCTATCGTATCTCAAACGTTTAAGTACTTTACCGATTTGTGTTTCAGCTGCATTCTTATACATAATGAACTTATCAAGCGCTTCATCCTTATGTCTAAGCAAATAAATGTAACATTATCTATTACAATCATCAAAAAAGGTAATAAAATATCGTTTATTATCTTTAGTCAACAAACCTTTAAATTCACATATGTCAGTATGAACTAAATCTAATATTTCAGAATCTCTTAAAATATTATGAAAAGGTTTTCTTATTGATTTAGAAGAAACACATACTTCACACTTAGATTTCTTATTAATGGCATGATTTGGGATCAACTATAAATTCATCATATTCTTTAGAGCACCAAAATATAAATGACCAAGATGAGAGTGCCACAAATCAGATGATTCAACGTAATTAATAGAAGAAGCAATAATTTTATTACCTAAACCATCAATCACAGGTTCAATATTAATTAAAAATGAACCATCTGAAAAATAACCTTTGCCAAAGAATACATCAGTATGAGGAATAACTACTTTATTACACTTCAAAGAAAGTTCAAAACCATCTTTAACTAAACAAGATCCACCAAAAATATTTCTACGAAATTCAGAAATATGATGCACTCTAGTCAAGGATAGAACACGCCCAAAAGCAAACTTCAAGTCCACATTTCCTAGTCCTAGAACTTGTGCAGCACTAACGTTCCTCATCATCACTGTCCTTCCATGAGCCTGTTGATAAGATACAAACAGAGTTTTGTTAGCACAAATATGCATAATAGCTCCAGTATCAATCAACCACTTATTAGACAAATTAATGGATAATAGTACAGGCTTATAGGTAACGTACCCGTCAGAAGCATGTGTTTCACCAACAACTATGTAGCCATAGGCACAATAATGGTTCCAGCCCCAAGCACGGTATTTTTTTGGGCCACCACATCAGATTTATTCTCTTTCTTTTTAGGAAAGTCCTTATTCTTTTCATTCTCAGGTTTACTGTTACTTTTCTTTCTAGCTAGCTTTAATTTCTAACCAGTTGTCACTACGTTTACCTTCACACTTCCACTTTCAAGGGCATCACATATCCCTGTTTGTACTTGTGCTGCTCTTGTACATAGATATCCAACATCAGATTAGTCCAAGTGATATATTCCTTCTATCTTTTCAGGGAAATAGCATACTCTTCTCAAGACTTCAGAATTTTTTCAATCACTAACATCACCTAAAACTTTTTAGGCAGATCCATATTGGACTCCTTCAAAGCATGAGCAATCATCTCAAATTCGTGCACCTGCTCAATCATGGACTTAGAGTCCACAAGCTTGAAATCAAGGAACTTAGACAAAGAATACTTTTCCAGACCTTGTAAGTCAGTATTACGTGTCCGATCAAGCTTTTCCCACAATAACTTAGCATTATATAAATCTGACGAATAAACATCAATTAGAGTGTTCGCTAAGGCTGTAAAAATAACAGCCCTTACCACTCCATCTTTCTCTGCCCACATAGCATAAGCTATTATAGTCTCAGCTAGGGGTGTAAATGAGTCAAACTGTTCGTGAGCTACTCGAGCTCGGCTCGTAAAAAAATTCGAATTCGGCTAAAAAATAATCGAGCCGAGCTCGAGTTCGAGCTTTTCTAATTTTTAACGAGCCGAGATCGAGCTTCAAATTATTCGGCTCGTAAGGCTCGCGAGCCTTATCGAGCCTCTATTATTTTTAATTTTTTAATTATAAATATATTTTTATGTAAATATTTAATATTTTTTATATATTATTTATTTTTATCGAGTCGAACTCGAGCCGAACTCGAGTCGAACCGATCATATTTTGAATTTTTGTTAATATTTAGTGAAATAATTCGAGCTTTCGAGCCGAACTGGAGCCTACCGAACCTTTTACGAGCCGAGCTTCGAACTTGAAATTAAAGGCTCGGTCAAGCTCAAGCCCAAACTATTTTAATCGAGCTCGAGTCGAGCCTGGCAGTATTCGGCTCGGCTCGGCTCGATTACACCTCTAGTCTCAGCTTTACCTTGATCAACAATATGGGGGTTATACTGCACCACCAGCCATAGACCCTTAACCGTTAACCACAGTTTCATATTTTTCTGCCACCGAGAAAATTAGAACCTCGACTAAACTTATCAGGCATACCCAAATGATCAATGGGCTGTGGGAAACGATACGTGGTCCAATCAATGGTGGTTATAGTACCACTAGTACCAGCAGAAGGTTGACCACTATGAGTAATCATAGTTTCGTTCACCATCTTGAATTATATAATTAATAAAATATAATGAATATCTCTTCAAAATTCTTGGAAAATTCTAACACGAGCAACAATAGGGCAATTATATTCAAATCAAATCAGAATTCAAGAACAGACAATCAAAACCAATTGACAAAACAAATTACCAAGGTCAAAAAAATTGATAATTAAAAATAACGATATTAAAAAATAACGAGAAAGAAATCTGATCTATATTGTAGCTTTAATATTATATAACAGCTGAGTCGCCGAATCTTGTAAAAGACACGACTGTTCTTGAAGAGATATTCACCTCACCTATGTTGTGTTGGTATGCCGCGAATTCATTTCCAGGATAAAATAATATTAAAGCAATCCATCACATGCCGGCAATGCTCAACAGTGACCACAACTCCATTCGCCCGGAAAATCTATGTATACATATGTATATTTGGGAGAGAGAAAAAGGTAGGCTAGTTAAGGTTCTTATTATTATCCTTTCATACATTTTCTTTTTCTATCAAGGAGTATATATATTATCATATATAAAATATATATTTTAGATCCTAATTATTATTATTTATATAATAGTAATCCTTACTCTTATATATATATGTATGTGTGTGTGTGTGTGTGTGTGTGTGTGTCTATTCAGGTCAAGGCCTTGACTCGGGACATTCAAGACCTTTAGATCGTTACTGTCAAGGCCTTGATTCTGATGATCAAGGCCTTTAGAACACTTCTTTTTGTATCAAGGCCTTGAGGTAGTGTCTCAAGCCCTTGATCCTGACATGTACAATACACAACACATGTACTCCAAATAAATAAATATCTTTATACTTATTTCTCAATGAATTACACTAAGAAAATTACTTAAATCCATATAAGACATTTCTAAAAATTACGTAAGAAACTTACCATATTAAATGTCCAAACTTTCAATTTTATAACATAATTCACCCATTATATTGAGTTAATAGTTGTACATGGTACATGTATATAGCTGTCGGAGAAAATAATTTTCAGTCAGAAAAATAATTGTGTCATCGGTAAACTAGATGTGAGATATACTCGATTAGTGATCAATTTGTATTTCCTTACTATGTATATAGTGAAATCATCTTTTGTATGAACAAGAAGGGGCGATGATAACTCCAATCCTTCACCGGGCTCCTCTCCTTTCCCTACCCGATTCGACTTCCATTTGTGCAGAAATAAGCGAATGAGTGGTTGAGCTGTTGGTTGGGCTCATACAAAACAGAACCGGAGGAGGGGGCATCCCCGCGGCACCTCCGGAGTAAGGGCGAGAAAATGGGTTTGTGAAGAATAAGGGTAAAATAGGAATTATTTGAATATATGTGGTGTGTGTGTATATGTTCAAGTGAATAGAAAAAGTAACCCCCAAAACCCCTTTTGGGGCCTTTTATAGGCTTCCAGTTTAGGGTTTAGGGGGTCCGTACCTTTTCATCTCGGCCGTTGGTGGTTTTTGGAAGGTGGAGACCTGGACACTCATAATGGGGGGATGTGTCCAGCTGTCCCCTGGTTGTTGAGATATCCTGACGTATTGACACATGTATGCCTGAGATGTTGCCATGTTCTTCTGGGCATTTGAGGGTCGTTACCTTCCTGAGCTGCTGCCACGTGTCCGGGGACCATTAGTGCTGGGCATGAGATCTTATTTTATTGAGATTTTGTTATATTTTTTGGACCTAATTATATTATGGCCTATCATTTTCCTCTCACTCCCATATGCGAGTTTCCCGGATGAGGGAGTAGTGTTGTAGTTATGTGAGCTATTTTACTAGAAAAAATTATGGATTTTTCTTTGATTCGTTGCCCCTTACTCTTGGTTGTTGTTAGATCCAAGGCCTCAGGGTTTTGTTTGGATAGGCTTTTTTTATTTGTCTAATATAAGAAAAATTTGGATATTTCTTTGATTTGTAGCCCTTTACTTCGGGGTGTTGTTAGATATAAGGCCCCGGAGTAATATTTGGATAGGCTCTTTGATTTGTGTAATGTAAGGAAATTTTTGGATTTTTCTTTGATTTGTTTCCCCTTACTCCGTGGTGTTGTTGGATACAAGGCCCCGAAGTTGTGTTTGAATAGGTTTTTTTTTATTTGTGTAATATAAGGAAAGTTTTAGATTTTTCTTTAATTTGTTGCCCCTTACTCCAGGGTATTGTTGGATATAAGGCCCCAGAGTTGTGTTTGGATAGGCTTTTTTTTCTTATTTGTGTAATGTAAGAAAATTTTGGATTTTTCTTTGATTTGTAGCCCTTTACTCCGAGATGTTGTTAGATATAAGGCCCTGGAGTTATGTTTGGATAAGCTATTTGATTTATGTAATGTAAGAAAAAATTTAGATTTTTCTTTGATTCATTACCCCTTACTTCGTGGTGGTGTTGGATACAAGGCCCGAAGTTCTGTTTGGATAGGCTTTTTTATTTATGCAACGTAAGAATTTTTTTAGATTTTTCTTTGATTTATATCCCCTAATTCTGGGGTATTGTTGGATACAAGGCCCCAGAGTTATATTTTGGTAGGCTCTTTGATTTAAAATGATAAGTTTGAAATGTCATTGACGTGACTGGATTGCGCAGCTTTTGGAATTTTTCCGGGATGTCAGGTGTTGGTTGAGTTTGTTTGTAGTACATTTGTGTATATAGTTATATATATATATATATATATATATATATTATACACAGACGTTATACCTTCCCCCCTTTTTGTCCTTAAAAGTCGTGCAAATTAAATAATTACAAAGAAGTAATTTTTGTTTCGACAACAGGCATTATAACTGTTGTGATTAATTTTCGAGGTGACTGAGATGTTGCCACGTGTCCCTCTTGTCCGACCATGATTGCACGTCGTTTGGAATCTTTAACTTCTCGATTTTTCCTACAAATACCCTTCTCTTACTTTATTTCTTTTCTTTACACAAATACAGAGCTTCTCTATGTATACTTTAGTTTCTTCAAGGATCATCGAAGCTTTTTCTTCGCTGTCTGCTTCTTCAAACCTCGGTTCTTCTACCAATCTATAAGTTTCTGAACTCTTCTTTTACTTATCATTTTTGTTTTGTGGAGTTTGATTCTTGAATTATGCATATGCATGTATAGTTTTGGCGATATAAGTGTATTCTTCATTATGTTGTTCTTGTTTATAGGCTTTGTTTAGATGAAACTAGATTTGATTACTAGGTTTCGTTTGGTTGTATTTTGATTTGGGGGGTGTTTTGGTTAAACATTTTGAGTTTGGTTTGTGGAAATCTGGGTTATTGCTTGATGTTCTTCATGTTCATACTAGAGTGTGTATGTATGTATAGGTTGTATAACCTATTTTGGTTGTTTTGATTTTGTTTATTATTTTTCTGATTGGGTCTGTTTAATTTTATTTTTTTTGCGTCCGAATTATGGCATTGACTCTGGGTAGGTTTATGTTTGGTAGGAGGTGGAAGCAAGTTGTTAACCTTAGAATACAACCCAAGCGTCCTCAGTATATAGGTTTACCCGAATTCTCTTCTAGTGATTCTTTTACCGAACCTAAGACTATGCCTCCCCGAACAGAGAGACTCGTAGTTACAGATGCCCCAACATTCTTAATGAACCCTGGGCAGACGTTGGTTCGGGGTGATGGGTCTTGGGAAGATATTGAACATTACTTTATCCAGTCCTGAGAGAATTCTCCTCCTTTGAACTATTACTTCGGGGATCTTTTTGACTCTTATCAAATCGTGAGTAGGGAGCTTATAACCAGGCCAGTATGGATGCTCATTTCTTTAATGCTACGGGCACAGGATATGCATGTGCCCCGATTCATCCTGATCTCCGTAGATATACTGATATGCAAATAGATGATGTTTAGAAAGCTGTTTTTCATTACAGAGATGAGTTAGAGTGGAGATGGCCTGAGCCTCACGAACGTGTCTATCATAGATCAGAGGGTGGTTATGTTGGGATCTCCCTTGAGCATCTTCGAAGCATGAGGCCCAGTTTGCACAAATTTATGAAGTCCCTTTGTCAGGATGTTTATGGAATCCTTTTTACTCAGCTAGCCCCAAATTTTGTGAAGTCGATTTCATGGTTTTTGGGTTGCTTCCATGTGAAAGAGTATTTTCTGACCTTCAAACTTTTTCACCATCTTTCCAAAATTAAGAAGTCGACTATATTTCCCCTTTATGAGTTCATGTTTAATATGAACGAGTATGGGTTTCCTTCTTGTGCTAAAACATCTCGGTCATGATGATGAACTCTCTCCGGGGGTGGCATCAAGAATTTATCTTTTTCCGGGAGGGAGACCTAGAGTTTATGCCATTATATAAGGATGCACTTAAAACAGACAGGTTCCCTACTCATTGGCTCAGGGGTGATGCTCTTGAGTGGATGTATGACTTCTGCGGGGCCCTCGGCTAATAGTGGGCCCGAGATAATTTTTTGTGTAACACCACTTTATACAATGCAGGCTTTAAGTTTTACTATCTTGAAGAGTTTTTCTATTTACTTGCATACTCTTTTCCTTATTAGAATTATCTGAACTTCCTCTTGAACTGTTCGTAAATTATGCAGGTATTCCCATATTGAATCCATTTTATCAAGATATGTCAAACCAATTCAAGGATTTGGCTCGGAGATTCAAGAAGATCGGGGGAACACAACAATTGGATCCGGAAAAAAATAAAAAGAGGACGGATACTTGGGCGAGCTCTAATCTTAGAGATACAGGTTCCTCTGGTCCAACTGTTGTTTCAGTGCAGCAGGTTCCGGGAACTATTCCTAGGCGTTTTAGTACTCATGTAGTTGTTGTTGATGTTGGTGGTGGAGATGTTAGCGAGCTGGACCCCTGAAAAAGGAAGGTTGTTGATGATGGCGGGAGTAGCTCTGGAACTTATTTGAGGAAGAAGCCCTATGTTGATCACGGGGAGGAAGAAAGCAAGCTTCTTGTGGAGACGGATGCTTTGAAGAACTTGTTGTCTAAGCTTACCATCGATGATCGTCACACAGAGATGTTTGACAACTATGCATCTCCCGAAGACTTTGAACAATATTCAAATGAGGACCTGGATACATTTCTTGACGGGTTGGTGCGGGACGTTTCAATGTCAAGTAATGAAATTTTGTTGCTTTTGGTGCTTTTGTTCTTGTGATTATTTCTTGTATTTTGTTCCGGGCTAATGCGAGGATCTCGGGATGTGCTACTATCTTGACCAACTACAAGAAGAGATGTGATGCCACAAAGGATGCTACGTAGAATTTGAGAAAACTGCAGGCTGACTTTAAAGCTTTAAGAGGGCTAAGGAGAAGGAGAATAGAGAACATAAGAAAGCTTACGAGGAGGTGGTGAAAGCCCGAGATGAGGCTGTTAAGGAGTTGGATGTTGTTCGTGAGTAGAATGTAAATCTGAAGAAGGAGTTTGATTCTCATCTCCGGGAGGAGGATGTTCTCAATGCCTTCTGTGGTACACCTATTTATTATGAGGAGCTCAATAATAAGATCTTTGAGAAGGTGACCATGTATTTATAAATAGCTTCTGCGTATCTCGCTGAGAACCCCTGGGGTGATATGGACGGCGTTGGTGAGACTGCGTAGCAGTATGAACAGTTACGTGATAACTCAACACGAGAAGAGTACTAGAACAGGACAGGTTAATAATACTACGACTACACAAGAAATCAGAAGAAATGAAGACAAGGCAAATACAAAGAGTCAAAGGATTAGAAGAAAGCTTGAAGTCTGTTTATAGGTCACTGAAAGAAGTTCATTAATATGTTCATGCCTCAGTGAAGAATAAATGTTAAAGACTTTCAAGGTTTCAGAAATGATGAAGATTCAGTGTATACGTGCTATTAGAATATTTCAGTGTATTGGCATTGATTGAAGATAGATAGTGTTCGAAGCATAGAAATCTGAAGAATTCAAGACAGGGTATAGACAGAGGTTAAAGAAGATAGCTGCAGTCTTAAAGTTATATTCACTGACAGGAGTTTATTTATATGTTCAAGCGTCGGTGAAGAACAGTGAATGAAGTATTCAAGATTGTAGTAGCAATGAAGATGTTGTCTAAAGTACCAGAAAGGATTTCAGTGAAAGTACATTTATTTATTGATAGTCATTGTTCGAATAGATAACAAGCTTAACAATGTAATCAAGGCTATAATATGAAGACCTGAATCGGGGTTAGTCGTCTGTAAACCAGACCAGTTGTACTAGGCGTCAACAGCTCGTGATAGGAATCTGGGTATTATTTATAGAAGAATTGTAAAGTTGAGGAACGTACTTGGATTGAACGTTTATCAGTTAAAGTACGAGAAGAGGTGCGCAGGGCATATAGCTGAACAGCTAGAGGGAGTGGTCTAGTTCAAAAGTTCAATTGTTAAATTAAATAAATTTATTTAATGAAATTTAATATAATTTATTTAATAAACTTAAAATAATTTATTCTATAAACTTTAAATAAGTTTATTTTATAAATCTAAATTAGTTTATTTATATAAGTTATATTTAAATTTATTTTATAAATTAATTTAGTTACAATTTAAACTTAAATAAAAAGAAAAAGAAAAAAAAGGAAAAAGGAAAAAGAAAAGAAAATAAAACATAAAGAAAATAAAAAGAATAATAAAATAGAAAAAGAAAACAAAACAAAAAAGGGAAACAAAAGAAAAAGAAAAAAAACAAAATAAAAGAAATAAATAACCAAAATGGTCGCATGTTGGTTTTCCAACCAAAAGAAACAAGTACAAGTTGTGTACTTGTATAAATAGGTCGCAGGTTATTAATTTGAAAGGTCGCAGGTTAGTTTTGCAAATCCTACTCCCCCTCCTGGTCGCAGGTTGCAAATAAAGGTCGCAGGTTACAAAAGGAATATACACGGTCGCCACTTACTCCTTAGCCACAAGTTTATTGATACAATCAGTTAATTTATGTGGTTCAATTTCAGCCACACATTTTCAATTGAATATAAAGTCTACACAAAGCAGCAGAAACATTCAGCAATAAAAGTTGTATTTTTTTGTTCATCTTCTCTCCCAAAAGAGCTGAAGATTTGCAGCAAAGAGATACAGGGGAGATATACACACAAATCCATATCAGGTATTCTTCTCACCGGAGTAACATTATAATGTCTGATTTAACTCTCATATATTCTTAGGGGCATTATAAATGTTACCCGATAATTAAATCCTTAGACAAACAAAAGCTAGATCATTGTATAGGATTTAATTTGTTGATCTTTGTAGAAGCTAGGAACTTTATTGTTCTTAGATTGTAGCTTGGTTAATTTATTTACCGGAATTTAGCAACACCCTCACGGATTTATATATAAATATATATTTCCCCGAATATCCTGTGTTCCTCGTTTTATTGTTCCAAACACTATTCACCTCAAGAACACGGAACCACTAACCGAGCACTAAATTTTATATCCGCAAAAGATTCGAAAGAATTTTTTAATTTAGTGAGTATCGTATTCAACCCCCCTTCTACGATACTTCGGGACCTAACAGACGGATTTGTAGAGCTCTACTTGGCTGAAGAGTTGCATCTCGAGAATGCTAAGAATACCTAGAAAAAAGCTCTCGTGCCTCCCGGTTTTGGGTAAAGCCAACCAACTCCTCCTTAGCAAGAGCATGAGAAGATTCCTCATCATTCTACTGATCCTTGAAGAAAAGCTTTGCTTCGCATGCTGCTCTTTTTATCTTACCTTGCTAAAGATTATTCTTTTTCAACAATGTTTTATAATGTTTTTATATTCAGGATTGATGTAAGTTTCTAGATTTGGGGTGTTGTTCCCCGGCAGTTTATGTTATTGTTGCATTCTTTTTCCTTTTGCTGATATAGCTACTAAATTGGCTCTATTTTTCCTTGTTCTTCAATATTGTGTTGAAATTTTTAGACACGGGGAGATCTTCTAAGTAAACAAGGAGATCTTCTAAGTAAACATGGCTTGTTTTTAATCGTCCCCGGGATGGGGTTTAAAAACTTTTAAAAACGAGAAAATTTTCTGAGTGCGCATGGGCTGTGTTTATTCATCCCCGAGATAGGGTCTAAAAACTTTAAAAATGATTTTTTTAAGTACACATTGCTTGTGTTTAATCATCCCCACGATGAGATTTAAAAACTATTAGAATGAGAATTTTTTTTAAAGTACACATGACTTGTGTTTAATCGTCCCCAGGATGAGGTTTAAAACTTTAAACAAGAAAATTCTCTAAGTACACATGTCTTGTGTTTAATCATCCCCGAAATGGGGTTTAAAAACTATTAAAATGAGAAAAAGAATCAAAATACACATGGTTTGTGTTTATTCATCCCTGGGATGGGGTTTAAAAACTATTAGAATGAGAAATTATTTTAAAAGTATACATGGCTTGTGTTTAATCGTCCCCGGGATGGGGTTTAAAACTTTAAACAAGAAAATTCTATAAGTACACATGGCTTGTGTTTAATCATCCTCGGGATGGGGTTTAAAACTTTAAACAAAAAAATTCTCTAAGTACGCATGGCCTGTGTTTAATCATCCCAGGAATGGGGTTTAAAACTATTAAAACAAGAAAAAAATAAAGTACACATGGCTTGTGTTTAATCATCCCCAAAATGGGGTTTAAAACTTTAAAATCAAAAAAATTCTCTAAGTACACATGGGTTGTGCTAAATATGCATAAAGAAATAGACACGCATATGTAGTCAAAATAGAGTATTTCATTGCAATGAATTACAATAGTAGCTATATTCCGAAGCGTAATTTTAAAGTAGGAACATAGTGCAGCTTTGAAGTTCTTATTTGTTGAAGAGATTCCTCTGGGATGTGACATCCATGTTTACTAATAGTAGTTTCCTTAGTCGAGCCCTGTGCCAGGTATTTGGGAGTTCTGTGTTATTTAGATAGCTCATCTTGTAGGTTTTCGGGCGTAGCACTTCTTTGATTTTTACGGTCCTTCCCAGTTAGGTTGTAGTTTACCTTGGATTGTTGGATCTGAAGCTTCTGTGTCCCGGAGAACCAAATCTCCAACTTCGTATTCTCTGATTGTGGCTTTCTTTCCGAAGCAGAGTCTTATCTTTTCTTTATATTTTTCTATTTTCTGAATAGTCATGTCCCTTACTTCCTCTAGTAGTTCAAGATTCGTCTTTAGGCCTTCTATGTTGAAAATTTCGTCGAAATGAATGACTTTGTGAGATGGAGATCTGGTTTCCACTGGGAGCCTGGCCTCCGATCCGTAAGCCAGTATAAAAGGGGTTTCCCCGGTGCATGTCCTTGGGGTAGTTCTGTATGACCACAAGATATTTGGGAGCTCATCTGGCCAAGCCTTTTTTTATTCTTCTAATCTTTTTTTCGAGTCCTCGGAGGATTGTCAAGTTTGTTACCTCCACTTATCCATTTCCTTTAGAATGTGCCACAAAAGACCTTTTGTGCTTTATTCCGAGCTCTTTGAGATATGCTTCAAAATCCTAGCCTATGATTTGGGGCCCGTTATCTGAGACCAACACCACCGAGATTCCAAACCTCATCACGATGGCGACCATAAATTTGATGCAATCTTGTTGATTGATTGTCCGCATTGCCTTTGCTTCGGCCCATTTCGTCATGTAATCAATAGCCACCAGAATGTAGCGTAGGTAACCCTTTGCCCGGGGAAAATGTCCTATAATGTCAATTCCCCATAAGCAAAGGGGATTGGGGAAAGTACTGAAGCAGGGAGATTCAGGCTTTGCTTTGGAACATTATTGAACATCTAACATCACTTGCATTTCTTTACATAGTCAACTGCATCGGTAGTGAATATTGGGCCAGTAGTACCATTGCCGGATTATCTTGTATGCTAAAGCCTTTTCTGCCAAGTGATCTCCATAGATGCCTTCATGTACCATTCTAAGATAGTAGTCGGCTTTATCCAGTTTCACACATTTGAGAGTTGGGGCTGAGAAATTTCATCTATAAAGTTTATCATCTTCCAGGAGAAAATGAGCAGCTTTGTGTTTCAAGTACTTGGCTTTGTTTTTGTCTTATGGGAGTGTTCCATATTTCAGGTAAGCTATAAAAGGGGTCATCCAGTTCTCCGGGCTGCTGATGCATAAGATTTTAACTTTTTCAGTGCTCGGGGCCCAGAGTTCTTCGAAATAAACTGACGAGCTTAGATTTCAAGAATTTTGAACTAGTTTGGAGATGTTAGGTCACACAACACTGTAGAAAGGGGTTGAATATAGTGTAGAATACAATCAAATCAATTTAGAACACAAGTAACAGAAAATAGATGTATTCAATTAAGTGAGGTTCTCTTGGATCAGCCTGAAATCTTGCACAAAGACAGGTAGCATACATGATATCAGGTCTACTTACAGTTAAATAAAGTAAAGAGCCAATCATACCTCTGTAGTTAGTAATATCTACTGATTTACCAGTATCCTTATCTAACTGGTTACAGTGGCCATGGGAGTGGATGTAGTTGAAAAATCTTACATTCCAAATTTCTTCAGTAAATTTCTGGTGTACTTGAATTTACAGATAAAAGTGCCTTCTTCATTTTGCTTAACTTGAAGGCCCAGAAAATAGCTGAGTTCTCCCATCATACTCATTTGATATCTTGACTGCATTAGATTTGCAAACCTCTCACAGAGTTTGGCATTTGTAGAACCAAATATGATATCATCAACATATATATGTACCAAAAGTAAGTCATTTCCATGGTTGAGGTAGGAATAAAGTCTTGTCAATTGTGCCTCTGTGAAATCCACTTTCCAGAAGGAAATTGAGCTAAAGTATCATACCATACTCTTGGAGCTTGCTTAAGGCCATAAAGTGCTTTGTCAAGCCTGTAGACATGATTGGGAACTTTAGGATCTACAAAGGCTGGAGGTTGTTCAACATATACCTCTTCTTCCAATTCTCCATTAAGAAAAGCACTTTTCACATCCATTTGAAAGACTTTAAACTTTTTGTGAGCAGCATAAGCCAAAAAGATCCTTATGGCTTCTAATCTAGCAACCGGTGCAAATGTTTCATCATAATCAATACCCTCCTGTTGAGAGTAGCCTTTAGCAACCAGCCTTGCTTTATTCCTTGTAATTATGTCATCACTATCAGTTTTGTTTCTGAACACCCATTTTGTGCCCACAACAGATCTATTCTTTGGTCTTGGCACTAGGGTTCAGACTTTATTTCTTTCAAATTCATTTAACTCTTCCTGCATTGTTTGCACCCAATCAGCATCTTGAAGAGCTTCTTCCACTTTCTTTGGTTCAGTCTGAGATAGAAAGGAATGATAGAGACATTCATTTGAAGTTGCAGTTCTAGTTCTGACACCTGCTTCAGGATCTCCAATGATTAAATTAGGTGTGTGTAATGTAGTCCACTTCCTTGCAGATGGAAGTTGATCTCTAGAACTGGATCCTCCCTCATGATCCATGTTGTCTCCATTAGCATTTTCTGATGCTCCCCTTGTAGTTATGCTCTCTAAGACTTCAGAATTTGAGTTTGATTTTTCAGGAGTTGATGAATCAGAGCTTCCAGAATTATCAGAATTTAGCTCATCAGAACTAGATGAATCAGCACTTGAAGAGCCAGTGACAGGTTCTGATGCTTCTTTAGAGTCTTGAGATGTGGTAGGATCTTCAGTTTTCTCCCCCTTGGATAGGTGCATTTTCCTTTGGAGTTGTTACCACAGATTCAATGACATCAGTACTTACAGGTTCAGAGTTTAAGTCATCATAATTTACAGAATTCAGAATTTAAGTCTTTATTCTCAAATCTCAGCTGATCATGATCATTGAAATCTTCAAGTCCAGTAATCTTCTTATCATCAAAAGAGACATTGATAGATTCCATGACAACCCCTGTTCTTAAATTGTAGACTCTGAAGGCTTTTGTGGAAAGTGGATATCCAACAAAAATTCCTTCATCAGCTTTTAGATCGAGTTTTGACAGCTGCTCAGGATGAGTCTTAAGAACAAAACACTTGCAACCAAATACATGAAAGTATTTCAGATTTGGCTTCTATTTCTTCACCATCTCATATGGTGTTTTTCCATGCTTGTTTATGAGTGTAGCATTCTATGTAAAACAAGCAGTCTGCACAGCTTCAACCCAAACATAGGTTGGCAGCTTTGCTTCATCAAGCATAGTTCGTGCAGCTTCAATGAGAGTCATGTTCTTTCTTTCTACAACTCCATTTTGCTGAGGAGTTCCAGGTGCAGAAAATTCTTGTTTGACTCCATGCTCTTTGCAGAACTCTTCCATACTTGAATTCTTGAATTCAGTGCCATTATCACTCCTTATTATTTTAACAGAATCTTTGACCAACTTATCCAGCTGTCTAACATGATCAGTTAGAGTAAATGCAGTTTCATTCTTCTTGTGCAAGAAGTACACCCAAGTGTACCTTGTGAACTCGTCCACTATAACCTATGGCATATTTCTTCTCTGCAATAGACATGACATTGACTGGACCAAATAGATCAACATGCATTAAGTGATAAGGCTCAAGAATTGATGACTCAGTTTTTCTCTTGAAAGAAGATTTTCTTTGTTTTGCCTTTTGACATGAATCACAAAGGCCATTAGGAGCAAATATTGATTTTAGGAGTCATTTCACAAGATCTTTCTTTACAAGCTCATTTATGTTGTTGAAGTTTAAATGAGAGAGTCTTTTGTGCCAATTCATCTCTAACATAAAAAGCATCATCTCTCTCTTTCTGAGTTTGATGGAACATAACTAACTCCTTTTCTAAATAATCATTCCTTTTCTTAAAAGCAAGATTTTCAGAAGTTAATCTTTCACATATTAAAGTTTGATCTATTTACTTAATAAACATGGTTTTAAGATAGAATCTCAACTCAGTAATATCATTGTATGAAACACATAAGTTGTTTGAGGTACCTTTAACTCAAGCAGTTTCAGGGCTGCCATCAGCATTTACCAACAAGGCATAGTTCACCTCATCTTCAGAATCTGAAGTGTATGTCCAGCTTTTCTTCTTTGTGACAAGTGCCTTGCCTTTGTCACTCTTTCCTTTCTTACAGTCAGGAGATATGTGGCCTCTTTCACCACAATTGTAGCATTTGACATTTGAGTAATCTCCTCTGTCAGACTTTCCTCCTCTGCCTTCAGATTTTCTGAATCCCTTCTTATCAGAACTTCCACCTTTCTTGAAAAACTTCTTTCCCCTTCTGAATTTCCTGTAGGCTATCTTTGTGATACCATTCACCATAAGAGCACACAATTTCATCATCTCTTCATCAGTATCTACTTCAGGTAAACTTTTAGTTTCTGAATCATCATCATCAGAACTTGATGATTCTGAATCAGACTTTGTGATGAGAGCTTTTCCTTTGCCTTTCTTTGAGACAACTACTTTGGGGAATTCCTCCTCAGCCTTAAGAGCAACTGTTCTTGACTTTCTCCCTTGTCTCTTACTTCTTTGATCCATCTCAAGTTCATAAGTCTTGAGCATACCATAAATTTCATCAAGAGTAGTTTCATCAAGAGCATAGTTGTCTCTTATAATAGTAGCCTTCAAATCCCAACTTTTAGGAAGATCTAAAAGGAATTTTAGATTTGAATCTTCAAGATCATATTCCTTGTCCACCATGACAGATCATTCAAGAGTTTGATAAACCTGTCATATAAGTCAGTTAATGACTCATCACTTTTTGAGTCAAAGTGCTCATACTCTTGAGTGAGTATAGTCCTCCTGTTCTTCTTGATTGCATCAGTTCCCTGGCATCTTGTCTCCAAAGCATCCCATATCTCCTTTGCAGTCTTACAGTGAATTACCCTGTTTGACATGACATTATCAATGGCACTATGCAGCAAATGCCTTACCTTTGCATCCTTGGCAATGGATGAGATATCTTCAGTTGTATACTCACTTTTCTCCTTTGGTATGGTCTTTGTTGGCTGATCTGCAACTACAACAGAGAGCTTGGTTGGCTTATGTGGTCCTTCATTAATTCTGTCAAGGTATTCAGGATCTGTAGCTTCCAGAAACATAGCCATCTTCACTTTCCATATGGGGTACTGAGAAGGTCTCAGTATGGGAACCCTAATAGTCTCATATCGACTATGGATTTGAGTCTTTTGAGTTTCTTCAGTTTTGGCGGGCTTGGTTGGATTTTCTGCTTCTTCAGACATGATTGTTTTGGATCTTTACTATATGTGTGTTAACAGATAGGCTCTGATACCACTTGTTAGGTCACACAACACTGTAGAAGGGGGTTGAATACAGTATAGAATACAATCAAATCGATTTAGAACACAAGTAATAGAAAATAGATGTATTCGATATAATAAACTCTGTTACAATGGAACTGTCCTCTCTCAGTGATGAACAAATATCACGAGAGCTGCTAGGTTACAATGTATGATCTTCTCGATAATGATAACACATATAGTGTAAACCTATATCTGTGTTTATATAGTACACGGTTACAAGATAACTTCTAATTGATATGGAATATAATTCTGTCTCCTAAAATATATCAATCAGATATCTTATATAATATTTCTAGTCCTCTAACTCTTTTCTTGCATATCTTCTTCTGTATTAGTCTCAATATTCTACTGTTAAGCAGCTTCCTTCCTTAACTGTAACTCCTCTCGTACTTAAGTTCTGATATGACCTTAAGTCCTGATATGACACTAAGTCCTGACTTCCAGTGAGTACTGATTCCAGTAAGTACTGATATTTCCTGTTTGTTAAGATCTGAAAACTAAACATGAAACATATTAGACATGACATCTCAAATATATCTAACAGGAGAGCTAATCTGCCTTAGTGTTTTCCTCTCTATTAATTTGTAGGGTGGTTGTATCCGGGATGGTTTCCAGGATATTCCTTACCATGGCTTGGTATTGTGCTAGTTTATGGTCTTTGACAATGTACTCTCTGTTTTTCTGCTTGACCACAATCTAGGAATCATTATGGATGACTAGACTTTTCACCCGGAGGGATTTTTCTAGTCTGAGTCTAGAGAGTAGGGCTTCATACTCAACTTGGTTATTAGTTGCTTTGAAGGCGAAACTGATTGCATGCTGAATTGTGAACCCTTCGGGACTAGTAAGGATGAGACTGACTCCTGGTCTTTCGGCTGTTGCCGAACCATCTACATATAATGTCCATGCATTTTTAATCTGAGGTTTATCTTCAACTATAGTTTCTGCCGTTAATGGAGAGGATTTAGGGAAAGTACATTCCATAACAAATTCTGCAATATCTTGAGCTTTTATTGTCGTTCAGGGTACAAACTTAATATTAAACTGACTTAGTTCGATTTCCCAATTGACCTACCTCCCGGATGCATCGAGTTTGTGAATGATCTTTCTTAGAGGTTGGTATGTAACCAATTTGATTTCTCGGCCTTGGAAGTATTGCCTTATCTTCCTACTTGCATGCACGAGGGTCAAGGCAAACTTTTCCAAGTTTGGGTACCGAGTTTCAGCATCTTTGAGAACTTGACTCACATGGTATACAGGGCTTTGGGTTCCTTTTTCTTCTCGGATGAGCGCGGAAGAGATGGCCTTTGGACCGGCCGCTATGGAGAGAGAGAGGGAGAGAGGCTCTCTAGGTTCTGATTTAGATAGGATTAGAGGGTCCATAAGATGTTTCTTGAATTCTTCAAATAAGATGTTGCACTCTAGGGTCCATTCTATTAGTTTTTTATTTCAGGCTCCTTTACGCAATTCGAAGAATGGAAGACATCACTCCTCAAGTTTTGAGATAAACCTGTGCAGTGCTGCAAGGTATCTTGCCAGCTTCTAAATATCTTTCTGGGTTCGGGGAACTTTCATTTCCATGATTGCGTTTATCTTCTCCGAATTTGCTTCAATTTCTTTTTCGCTAACCAGGAATACCAAAAACTTTCCATTGGCACCACAAATACACATTTTCCGGATTTAACTACATATTATGTTTCCTAAGTTGTCAAAACATTATTTGAGATCTTTAATCTGGTCCGGGACAGTTGTGAACTTGGAGATCATGTCATCGACGTATGACTCCATATTTCTCCCCAGTTGACTTTTAAAAATTATGTTCATCATTTTCTGGTAGGCTACTCCGGCATTGATGAGTCTGAATGGCATCATGATAAAAGCATATACAGCGCGGTGAGTTATGAAGGCTGTTTTTGCAATGTCCTTTGGATTCATCTTGACCTGGTTGTATCCGGAAAAAACATCCATAAATATTATTATGACATATCCCACCATTGCATCAATCAATTGATTGATGCTAGGGAGAGGGTATGAATCTTTTGGGCATGTTGAATTCAGACTCGTGTAGTCAACACACATCCTCCATTTTCCATTCGATTTCTTGACAAGTACCGCATTAGCCAGCCAATCCGGATACATAATTTCGTAAATGATAATTTCCTTAAGTTTTTTTATTTCTTCATCGATTGCTTGTTGACGCTTCAGAATGAAATTTCTCCGTTTTTGTTTGATTGGCCTTTGCTTGGGATCAACATCTAAGTTATGCATTGCTACTGATTCGTCAATTTGGGGAATATCCTCGAACTCCATGCTAATACATCAGCATATTCCTTCAACAAGTCAATGAGTTCTTTCTGAAAGGTTGCTTCTAGACCCTTTCCAGTTTTCAACTTCCGGGTGGGGTCCCTGGGGTCAAATTTGACATCTATTATTTGTGTGGCTGGTTCGACCTTGGTTTTCTCCTTTGTTTCAACAAACTTTTAAATTCAGGCATCTGCTTTGGTTATGTTATATCTCGAATATCTATAATGTTCACGTCCAATTTTTGTCTTTTACTGAGATGTTCCCGGTACATCTTTCGGCTTTGTCCTTTGGGTAGGGACAAAGCCTTCTTTCTATTCTCAGGCTCCATCCCAGCCATGACTAGGGCTTGTCCGTAACACCTGTTTGCCATATCTTTATCTCTTTTGAGCTCCCCGACCCCGTCTGGGGTAGGGAATTTGAGTTTTAGGTGTATGGTTGATGGGATATCCCGGAGTTTTGTGATGGTCGGCCTTCCCAAGATCATATTGTAAGATGATGTTTCATTTATCAGATATAACTTCATGACATGGGAGACTTATCGCGGGGCGGTTCTGGAAGTGACAGGGAGATAAATTACACCCCGGATGAGGATCATAGAGTTTCCAAAGCCGTATAGGGGGTCTTCGAGGCAGGGGTCCCTGCGTATATGGCCCAGTTTCATTCGGTTGAGTGTATGTTCAAAAACTATGTTTACAGATGACCCATTGTCAATTAGAATCCTTTTTACTTCATTCTCTACAATATTCAGGGTTACTATCAATGTTTGGTTATGCTTCGGGTTCAAGCCCTTATAGTCGGAGTAAGAAAATTAGATCGGTTCATTTTGGTAGGACTGGATTATCATGACGTCATTGTCCATATCCGGGCTCCGGGGTGGTGATGTCGTGCGTCCTATGACAATATTGACCACGTGCTTGCCGCTTCCTTGCGCTTTGTTTTGGGCTTTCTCTGCACATCTTGGTTCTTATTTTCTTTTTTGATTTGATCTTCAATGAACATTTTGAAGGAAAAACAGTTTTCTGTCGTGTGTCCATGGTCTTCATGGTATCCTTAGTGTTTATCTCTTGCCCTGTTCTCTGAGGGTACGAGTAGAGGTTTCAGGGGTTTGTAGAAGGGCTTCCCATTAACTTCCCTTAAGATATCAGCCTGAGACCTGTTGAGGGGTGTCCATTCGGGTTTGGTTTGGGTTATATTTTGGCTCTTGGTTTTCTATCATTCTTCTCGGGTCCTGTGTAACCACTCCGGGATTGGGTTCTCTGGGAGTGTTGAATGTAGTTGGACTACCTGTCGACTTTGAACCTTTTGTCTTTTCTGTAGGATAAACGCCTTTCTGAGGACTCATCATCGTCATTGATCCTTCGATTCATCTTCATGGATTTGAGGAAATCATTCTCCCTTATGAACTTTGAGGCCATGGCATATGCCGAGGCAAGACTCTGGGATTCTCAATGGATTAAGTCTTTGACATATCCTTCACATGATACCGGGTGCAAGTTTCTCTGAAAGATGTTGATGATCTTTTTTTCTTTCAGGTTGGAGAGTTGATTGAAACTTCTTGGAATCTCTTGATGAATTCGGGAAGCGATTCTTTGCTCTTTAGTTGAATTGTTTCCAAATGGCACATCTGCAATTCGTTCATGCGATTAGCCCAGAATCTATTTAGAAAGATCTCTCGAAAGTCTTTTCATGAGTCCACATTCCGGGATGGAATACTGCTAAACCATTTTTGAGCTCCGCTCTTCAGTGTTGACGCGAAGAAACGGCACCTTGTAAGGTCACTGTAGTCGTGGATGTTTGAGAATCGTTTGAAGTAGTTAAAGTTCTCTTCGGGGTAAGCCAACCTATCAAAGGAGTCGAAGTTGAAATGTTTGATCCATGATTCATGGGGAGCGAATTCCAGCTCTCTAGTTAAAGGGGTGGATGTCGCCCTTACTTTCATATCGCCTTCAACTTTTCTCTTCAAATCACGCAGGGCCCGGGCCATCTGCTCCTGCTTTGTTTCCTTTTCGGGTTCAGAGTCGGAAGAAGAGACAAAGATTCTATGGGCCTTTCTCTTCAACTTTGCTTCTTCTTCTAGGATTTCTTTCTCAATTGCTACCTTAATTTTTGCCTTTTGTTTTCTCCGGATTCGGTCCCGGAGTGTTGCCCTTTGAATCTCTTCCCGGACGTCATCATTTGGCCTTTACAGGTTTTTAGCAATTCGATTTAGGGATTGAGCCACGGGTTTCCCCGAAATTCTCTTCTTGAACCCAACGGGGTTTTGGTTCTGAGTGTTTTTTCTCTTATACCGGCTTGAATCTGTTTTGGGGTCATGTATCCCCGGGGATTTTCAGAGGTTTCAGCATATTTGTGAGCTGCCTTTTCAATACTCAAGTTTTGATCTTCTGGTTGGAGGGCTTGAGGCGAAGTACGGGTTATGAGGATCCCATCTTCAGTCTTCTCAACTTCTCCATCCTCGGGTGGGACAGAGGCAATCGGAACTGGTCCAGAGGCGGTAACCTTGCTTTCTCTTGTAGTCATTATGCTCAATACCAAGTAAGAATAGAACTAAATTTGTGGTAATCACAGTATAACTAAATATATGCCCATAAAATACAATAACCACTGCGAAATTAGATTTACTAATGATGTCTTAAAAGTATGAATGCTAAACAAAGTAAATCTAGGAAATTCAAAGTAATAATTTTACCGAGGTATGAGATTCTGATCTCCTGGGCGGAGTAACGTGACTGAAATTAACAACACCACTGAATGGTGGTTCCGTCCCTCCTTCTAGCGTCAATGATAACTCCAATTCTTTCCCGGACTCCTCTCATTTCCCTATCCCGATTCAGCTTCTATTTGTGCATAAAATGAGGATACGAGAGGTTGAGTTGTTGGTTGGGCTCTTGTAAAACAGAACCAAATGGAGGTGGCATCCTCGCGGCACCTCCACCATAAGGATGAGAAAAGGGGTTTGTAGAGAAGAAGGGTATAATATGAATTATTTGAATATATGTGGTGTGTGTGTATATATGTGCAAGAGAATAGAAGAAGTAACCTCCAAAATCCCTTTTTGGGGTCTTTTATAAGCTTCCAGTTTAGGATTTTGGGGGTTCGTACCTTTTTATCTCGGCCGTTGGTGGTTTTTGGAAGGTGGACACCTGGACGCTCCATTAGACGTGTCCAGCTGTCCTCTAGTTGGGATATCCTGACGTATTGACACATGGACGTCTGAGATGTTGCCATGTTCTTGTGAGCATTTGAGGGTTGTTACCTTCCTGAGCTACTTCCACGTGTTCGGGGACCATTCGAACTGGGCTTAGATCTACTTTTACTGTGTTTTCGTTGTATTGTTTGGATCTAATTATATTATGACCTATCAGGCGAAAATGGACCGGCTTGGATCAATAGTTAGGAAATCCACGTGCAAATGATTGGTTGTTAAAAGATATTCTTGATGATATATTATAATAAATATGATATACATTTTTTTCTCATTAATTAATATCTTTTATAGAAAATTTTGTTAATAGTTTGTAATTTTAAGGGAGCGGAATTTAGATATTTAAATTTCTGTAACTTCAGTGCCTTCTTTTTTTTCATGATTATTCTTTCTCCGGTACTCACCGGTCCAAAGTCCAAACACGCCCTTGTTTTATTATGTTGTTGAAAAACCTTAGATAAACCCCTTCCCTTTTATTTCTCCAGTTAAAGCTAACTTTATAAAGATGGCATTAAACCCTGTAATCTTGACATGTAAATCACCTAAATTCTATCGATTTTCAGGAATCTCACCCAAACCCAGTTCACATTTCGGTTCTAAGACCCGAATTCCAGCTTACCCATTTCAAGCTTGTGCATTTAGGAGCAGTTTTTTAGCTAATTATGAAGCCCCATCTGGTTTGAGTCTTTTGGGTCGGTCTAAAATTGGGTTTAGAAAAATGGGTTGTGATTGGATTAAGGTTTTTGCTGTTGATGGGGGTGGTTCTGGTGGATTTAGTGGTGGTTTTGGTGATGGTAGCTCTGGCGGTGGCGGCGATAGTGGTGGTAGTGATGGTGAGAAGAAGTGGTCACTTGTTTCATGGTAATTTCTGGCTCATTTCTGTTTGTTTTGTTTCTTGAATGTGTGTGTGCGTGTGACTGTGTGTGCATTGTTGTCATTTACGTATAGGAGTCCTGTGAAAGTGTGGATGTTAATGAACCTTATTTTATTGATTATTTGATGTTTTTTGTGTAAAAATAATGTGCAAGGGCTGTGTTTTTTTTACGTGGTCATCGAATATTCAAATCCCAGTATTCCACCAGAATATATTTTATATGATGAATAATAGTTTTTCTAGAGGGTTGTTTTTCTTAGGTAATTTAGGACATTGAGTAAAAGTATGTATGTGCGCGTGTTGCTGCAGCCATCATGTGCTTGTCTTAGTATCTCATCAAGAAAATAAGTTACTACCATTTTTGTTTTACATTGTAGGTATTTGGCTCTTCTAGAAAATCATCCTGTGTTGACAAAGGCTGTTACATCTGCATTGCTGAATTTAGTTGGAGATCTAATCTGTCAGGTAGACCTTTGTGGTCCTCAACTTTTTTTATACTAGTTAATTGGAAATATGTATCGCCTACAGAAAAATTTTCACAATCTTCACAGGCAGATGAGGTCATAGTTTCTCCATTATTGGCTATACTTACCAATTCGGGTACCACTGTGGATGTTAGGAAGAATGTAATATCCAGGTAGTAAATTGGTTGTAAATTTAATCTCCAGGCTGTCCATTTAATTGGTTCACTAGAAAACCTGTCATACCAGACTACTAAGACTAGCATTGTCACAATTCTTTTCCGTTGAAATTCCAAGATCCTGAGATTTTGATTATGTAATGATGTGCGTCTCAGAAGAATTTATAAATGCATGTATAAGGCTCCACAAAAACATTGTACTCGAGCATATCATGTACAAAGAAATGGTCCTATGAATGAGGGAATGTCTAACAAACAGTTTGATGCATCATTAGTATTGGATTTTGAAGCGACCAACTCATACAATTAGGACCTCTATATGGTTTTATTCCGTTGTTCGTTTCGGAGGTTATGTTCTTTTTTGCTTTTTTTGAGCTTCTTCTCATTCCTCTTTGGAACCTACGGTAGAGATCGGAGGTATTTGGCCCCCAAAAGGGATTGGGATTTTAGATCCTTGGGAAATCCCTTTTTCTAATCGCCGGAGTACATCCTAAAGAGATACCACTTCCTCGTGAATTTATCTTGAATCGGGATTTTTTGGCTCAATTTTATCCCAGTTTTACTGAGGGAGCAACTCCCCTTTCAACTTGAATTGGTCAAAATATTCAGACATTCTTACTTATCATGGAAGATTAGAGCCAATGAGGTTTCTGTGTTAGGTCTATTATCGCATTTTATAAGCTGTTGTGTAGGAGAAAGCAGCTTACTTAATTATTCTGATAACATTTGGGTTAAGTACCAAATTGGCCACTATATAACTAGCAAAATATCAAATTTACCACTGACTAATTTGGAATCTCAAATCGATTACTGTCAAAACAAAATCGCTGATTTTCGGTTGTAAATTTGAGATTTCTTTAGCTTATCACCACTTAAAAGTGGTCAATTTGAGACCCCGCCGACGTAAAGTAGCCAATATGAGATCCCGAATTTGTCGGTGGTAAATTTGAAACTTTAACTTGATAATTAACCCGATTACAATTAAACTTTTTAGTTTGTGTTGTTGAGAGACCAAGATGACACTTTGAGTCGAGGAAGATTATGCAAGAATGTCCAACTTTCTTCAGTGATCAACTGAGATGGAGCACAATAGAGAATGTAGCCAAACTCTTACATTTTGAGGATTGCTTAACCTATTGAACAAGCTCTCAGTTACCACACTTTAAAGCTCTTATTTAGGTTTATAAAGTCTTTAAAAAAACACGAGATGAGTAATACTATTTTAGCATTGAAATGACTTCCAGAATTTCTGGGATTTGTTAGAGTAGTCAGGTTTTTTATAAGATAAAACTGAATCTCTTGATTCTGATGCATTTCCTTACGTGTCTTTTCAAGTTCAGCAATCTCGAAAGTCTGATCATGTCATTTAGATGTTACTTCTTGACTTCCTGTGGTTAGCCTCTTTCACCAATCCTCTTCAATAGTTGGAGAACCATTAATTTATATTTTTAATAAATGGTTCATATTAAACTCAACTAAATTGGAATTTGAAATAATAGAATACGATGTTAATCCTTCTCCTTCAACTGTTTAATTGGTGTTGCCAGTTGCCACTGATGATTGCCCCAAGACTCTACGAGTTGTATGCATATGACTTCGTATTTTAAATAATAAATTAGCAACTTTTTTGCTACTGCACTGATATCAGTAGTTATCTGCTGCAGCTTTTGATTGACAAAGTGCCATCTCTAGATCTGAAGAGGATGTTTCTATTCACATTTTTGGGACTGGCGTTGGTGGGTCCAACATTGCACTTCTGGTAATGGTCGTGCATATTATTGCCATTATGTTATTTTACTCATTTTAGAAAATATTGCATCCTTTTTTATATCTGTTATTCTTTGATTTTTGATTTTATACTTTACGTGCTGTGAGAATTTCGGTTTACTCATCATCAAAATCTATAACTATTATCTACACACTGTGGGCATCGAGGATAAGTGCATATAGCGCCAATATGACTCATTTCTGTTATCAGATCCTAACCACCTAGGACAAATAGGCCATAGGTGAGACATATTATGGTGTGAAACTGAAGGATGAAATGAGCATCTATCTTCCGAGAGAGATACTCGAAAGTAAAGACTTAAATGCAAGAACAAGTTTTATTGCTTTCAGCGTGTATGTTATTATGTCTGTATTTGAAGTTTGAACGCTTGAATGCAAGTAATCCACTTTCATTTTGGGTGTGTGTAGGTATTTATATCTAAGTAAATTGGTGACGACACCTGGAGCATCAGGTGCTTTCTTACGCCTTGTTATTGATCAGGTTAGCATTGAATTCCGAAATAGTTGGTTTGTTGAAACCTCTCTACAATATAATTCGTCATGCATTTCGTACTGACCATAATGGACTATTTACAGTTTATTTTTGCACCTACATTCGTTGGAGTCTTCTTATCTGCATTGTTGACACTTGAAGGAAGGCCATCACAAGTGATGCAAAAGCTTCAACAGGTGTTTTTTTTAGTTCATTATATATCAAAGCATTTCAAGCAATCGGAACAACTATCAGTGATAGCATTGTTTAAAGAATTACTAACAGATTGTTTTGACTGTAGCATATGTTAACTTTGACCTTTAACTTGTAGGATTGGTTCTCTTCTGTTCTTGCAAACTGGAAATTGTGGATACCTTTTCAGTTTCTTAACTTTCTAATTGTTCCGCAACAGTTTCAGGTATGGTAGTCAATCTACTCGTTTTGCTCTTGCATTTCATCTCATATGCTAATCTATCTAAAATATATGGTTCATTGGTAAACAATGGAAATTACAAAACAAACTAAGTAATCCCTTTCAATTATTGACTGCTACAACATTGCAAGTACTGTTGTCCACATTATTTCATTTATTATTACATTCCTTTATTAACAATAGTTGATAATTGTAAATTGTCTTTCTGAGTATCTTACACTTTTTTATTTGAATAACTTTATCCCGAAAGGAGGAATCTTTTTTATTTGTTCGTGTGTAATTTTGGAAAGTTACAGGTTGAGAAGTTCTGATAGCAATAGAAAAAGAAGAATCTACATTTTGCATCGATTTCCTTGATGCTTATTACAATTTAACTTTTTACTTGCTACTTGGTCATGATACAGGTCCTTGCAGCTAACTTCATTGCTTTAATTTGGAACGTGATTCTCTCATATAAAGCTCACAAACAAGTTGTTGCATGATAGGTATATCTCTTAACTAAGAACAAACAAGAAGTCTGTTCCAACTAATTTTTAGTGTTGTGTTTGGTTGGGGTGAATGAAATTTGATGGGAAGAATTGAAATTTGTACTGTGGGTAAATGTTTATATTTTCATTCCTTCATATCATTCCTGGCAATCTGTTCTGGACTATAGCTCAAATGGCCTTACCAATTTGAGAGAGAATTCTACAGTCTCCCTTTTACTTGCAAACTTCATCTAAAGAAAATTTGCACTCACTATTTTGTGTTTACTCTTTCCCCTCTTGCATCATTTCTTCTCCTTTAAACTTTGTTCATAATTTTTTCATTCCACTACTTCCCCATTCCATTCTCCAACCAAGCGCACCATAGCATTTTGACATGGTTTATGACTCTCGTAAAGATATAATAGTACTTCCTGAATTTATGATAACCATATTAAGACAATAGAGTTAATTAAATGACCGGTTAGCGAGCGCAAATTGTGCAAACTGTCGATATAAATCAATATGTATGATGTATCCTAGATTTACTCCGTCCCATTCCCTGGAAAATCGCCAATTCTACAAATTCTATGATTACAAGTAAGTTCATGAGATTGATCCTCTGATATAGGTAACCTGTGTAAAATGAGAAAGGTAAAAAAAACTGGTTCAAAATTCAGTGTCAACAGTGAACATGGTAAGACACGAAAAAAATCCTTTTTGAGTAATTAACATTTTTGTCTTAAATATGCAGTTTGGTGCAGAATCTTAATGTATTGGACTTGATCTAGGATTTGCGCTCTGCTTGAAAGTCTTGCAAGGAAGTCTGTGAATAATCTTTCAAAGAATGGGGGCGGAATGACTCTGACAAGTTTTGGACTGTCCTTTATGAGTATCTAGTCTGTATGTAGTGTACTGCAACCATCTTCTCTTGAATGTTGCCTAGTAGTCCATAGAATTTTGGTTGTCCTCCAAAATCTTGCGAGGAGGTTTTTAAGCTTATGTTTTAAAGGACAGAGCACCATTTTTTTTTGTTGACTTCTCTTTACAGGAAAAATAAGCAGAATTTGCATTATTAGCCCCCCTCCCTTGTATAGTATGAACCGTAGCCTGAAGGTTGAGGAAGACTTGTGTTGGTGCAACGGTTAAAGTGTTTGGGAGAAACTCAAGAGTTCGACTCGTGGGTGCGTGTGTTCAACTATCAAATATGAAAAAGGATTTATGAACCGACTCTAGGTTTCTTGAGGAAGCTTCCAAGCGTGGGCGGCAATAAGCAAGCTGTCTGTTTGTTTTTCTTCATTTTTGATATTTCCAAACCTAAAAATGTAGACATTAAAAAACCAAGGTTAAGAGAATCCTATTTATTGAAATAAAATCAAGCAAAAAAAAAAAAAAGAGAGAGCAAGCTAATATCTGTTGTGACTTGCACGAACCATCATCATATGGTATCTTCTCCAAAGAATAAGGACATAATATTGAACAAAAAAAAAAATGATATACATATCATAAGTATACCGTTGTTCGAGAAAATGGATAGATGATTATGAAGTTAAGAGTAATATCTCCAGCCCTAATCTATAACGAAGAATCATCTCCGTGGTAATTTCTTTTCTCAATATATGGATTTTAGATTGTTTTCAAGTACCATAACATCATCGCCTTGTTATCTTTCTTGCTTCATATTTACTGACTGTCTAAAAAATCATGATTAGAAATCAATTCATGTGACATTCTGTATTATTTTTTATAAGGCTCATGCACTATAGTCTACACTTGTTGAAACTTGAGATGATTTAAATTTTTAAAATGCATGTGTTTCTCACTCATGATTTATACTCGCACACTTAAGCGCTCTGTTGTACTGAATGTAGTTCATTATAGGAGTTGCGATTTCATTCCATTTCTTACTGCTTAGTTTTCAAATATATACCTTGCTATCTTTGGACTTCACTGTGGAAGGAGCAGAGTCCACAACTAGAGCAGATGAGTAGATCAGATATGGCGCCTATATAGTAGTTGCATCATCTTATTTCTTCTGGTATCTTATATTCAAATTAGATTTTCTTGGCAATTCTTTAATGTATGCCATATACGGTGACAAGTATGAATTATCACTTGATTTTCTTGAAATCGGGAGGATCAAGGTAGTATATTATGTTTAATTGACATACGCTTGCTCTCAAGGAAACTAGTGATGTAGGCTGCACAAACATAAGCGTCAAATTGAAGAAGCACAAATAAAACTCAGCTGTCTTGAGCTCTCGATATGTCAAATTTTTCTATCAAGTCTTATATGAACATTTGTAAACCTATATAAACATGATTTCATAGTGAATGTGATCATTGTTGAATGAAGTTCAAATAAATGAGTTCTAAAATACGCAATGACAGTAGTAATCACAATTTTTTTATAAATATTCTTAATGATTTAACTTTCCTTAAGGTCACATGAAGGAATTAAATCTTTGTTTTTTCCTTAAGGTAATGGGAGGTACTAGGGTTATCATCAAAGTTTCTTGATTGTAAAGAGTACACCTGCCGTTGGTATCTCAGTCTGTGACAGACCTTTGACTACTAGAGTACTAGTCTACTGATGCAGTTGCCTATGCTATTCAAGAGCTCTGGAATATGAAACTAGGATTAAGTAGTGATCAAATATTCCGAAATATCATTTATATTTATATACATGCATCATAATAACTGCATTGTTCATGAGTGAACATTGTGTCCTTAACATCTATTTATATTTGATTCCTTCTATTATCATTTAAACATTTTTTTTGTCAGATATTATCATTTAAACATTGTATACATTAAAAACTTGGTAAGTTCATGAAGGATATATGGCGTGTATATATGTTATTCTATTAATGTTTTTCAGTTGATAATGGCAGGTGAGCGACTATATATAGGTGATTTTTTTCTTTAAAAGTAGATAAAAAAGATCCCTCATGAAGGTGATACAATTGCGGTATTCAGATTTAGTTTCCTTTGTTTATCATTGTTGGATACTTATTAGACTAGTTTATATTCAACTTCTTTTGTTAGGAGTAGCTTGTTTCTTGTGTATGTTCCTTCTTAATGTAGCTACCTACCTATGGAAACACAGTAATGTGATTTTGATTAGTATGCTACTCACAGTTATCATCATGACTTCTGCAGTTCTGCTATTTTAGCTTGATTTTGATAAACCAAAATGACATCCTTTGGACAGGGGACTACTTTAGATCACTTATAATGGTTGTTTAATCTATCTGCTTAAAATTACATTCAGTTCATATTTCATTTTCACTTTCAAATATAAGGTATGTGACATTAGCAAAAAGCAATGTAAGAATCACTGTCTTCAAAGACAAAATTTTCTTTCCTTTTCTGTTAAAGATGATTAGTAAATGTTGAATGCAGTTGTAACATGCAATCACCAAGGGCATTTGGTCTAGTGGTATGATTCTCGCTTCGGGTGCGAGAGGTCCCGAGTTCGATTCCCGGAATGCCCCCAGTTGATCCCTATATTTTTTGATTTCCTTGGGCTGTAGGAAATGCTTAATCAAACTTGGATGCCTAAATCAGTCTGAATGGAACTGGTATAGGGGTGTTGAATGTTGAAGCAGATAGATGATTTTTGGTGACACCTGCTGGGCATTATGGAAGGGGGCATAATGATCAAGTAAGTTTGTCATCTGTAGTTATTGTTGCTCAGAACTGAGTTGATCGATGATTGAAAGCTATTGTGTTGCTGTGGTTCAATCAACTAGAAGCAACTAGTCCATTGTTTCTAACTCTGGGATTATCATTGAGACTTGGTTAAGCTTAGTACTAACCTTTCTTCTTGAGCTTTGTATTATGCATAAGCCTTTGCTGTTGAATTGTTAATTTTGTTGACAGAAGTGAGGTTAGGCAGCTGCTATACTGGTGGACTGAGTTTGGAGTAAAGTGTAGCTACGCCTGCTTCCCACTAATCACAGAAGACACTAGTCATGGAAGAGTCATCCTTGACATGTGTTATATTTATATTAGATATACAACGCAACCCTATGTCCTTCCCAACATTGCAACATCATATGAAATGAAATGGCATTCATTACATAACATGGTGGATCAACAAAAGTTGGGGATTAAACAAGTCCAACATAGTAGTATAGTATAACATCCCAACCCCATAGCACACTTACAATACATGTCCAACCCAATAATACATCACACGTTCCTCCAAAAACCTAGCAAGCAATTTACTACACATTACATTCTACTATAAAGGCCTCAAACCTTCCTATTCATTGTTCAATACAACTTTGACAAATTTGGACTCCTGACTGGGATACAAACTTGTGCCATATAATAACACTGAATCTTTGTCAAAGTCTGGTTTCAAACAATAAAATGGTGATATGAACTCAAATTTAAATAGGTAACGCCATGTACTATCTACTATCTAGTATCTACGGTGCACAATATTTTTCTTTCTTCTTTCCTGAAACCTACATAATATATTTTTATTCGGGTAAATTTAACCATTTTAATGTTAGTTTGTGAAGTTCTATATAATTATTAATTGTGATAGTCATCTTAGTAATGAAGTTGTTATATGTCTTAAATTTTTTTAAGAATTATCCGATCCCATCCGATCATCGTAGTTTTGAGAAAAGAAGTCGTGAATTGTTTTTGATACAAATAGTGTAAAGTTTTTGATTAAAAAATTAATTATGTAGAATAAAATAAATAGCTCCAAAACTTAGATTATATATATATATATATCGAACAAGGTAATATAGTAACATCGATAACATTGTATGCATCAAAAAAGATTTTATTAAATTATGTGCGATGGCAACTCAATGGTTGGACTTTTATAAGAGAAAAATATCTTAAAACAAATTCAAAATGAAAGGGGGCCCACCAAACCCTGGAAATGTAGAACAGTTGACACGAAAATAAGACGTGTGTGTAGAGTGTAGTGTAGGTGGGGTAAGTGTATGGGCTCAAAAACGGACGACCAAATTCACCTAACCCCAAACACAGCCCAAGCCGTCCAAACCCTATTAGCCTTCCACGTGTCCATTTTTCAAAACCCCCGAGACAACGACGCAAGCATCCCAAAAGCCCATGATTAGTCCACTTTGTGTTTCCCCTCATATACGAAAGTTTATTAGGACACCTGCCACTTTCTTATCTATCTTCATTATTAAAACCACACCTGGCACTTCATTATTATTTATTCACTTCACGTCACTTCATCTTGTTATTATTCATGCTTCATGTGTAGGGTGGTAATTCCGGTCGAGCGAACGCTATAATTCGATAGCAAGCCGAAGTTAGTCGTATAGAATCGACTTGTTTTAATCAAACTTAAATCCTTATATATACTCAACTTGTTTAATTTCACGAATCAGGATGAACAGACTCGTTTAGTTAAATAAGTGAAAACCTCTACCCAAATCGAATCCCTTGAAATGAGTTCGAATCAGGTGAGTTTGCGAGCTGCTCGTTCCGATTACAGCTCCTTCAGCTAAAATTATCTAATTTAATTTATTTATTTATTTTTAGTTATAGCTATACATTATAACTAAATTATTTTATGAATCTTTTAAGCATATTTTTTATCACGTCAATGAAATTGAATAGTATAATTTTATATCAAAAAATTGTGAAATGAATTGAATTCACGCAATTCAAACGTCCGGTTAACACTTAACAGCCGTCTGTCACGTAAGATTTGAGAGAAGTACAAAGTGACGTGGAGAGAGTGTGAATCGTTGAGATGAGGCCACGTGGAGTGATTTGAAGAGATATTTAAGAGTTACAATCATTATTTCTCTTTCAAGAAATCATGGAGGTGCAAGATCTCGTTTGATGGAGTGACACGTAACCACGAACGATTTTTTAAACGGACCCCATTCATACGTTGGTTTCCGGTGACATTATTAACTTGTTAATTTAAAATATTTTTATTCATATAATATTTGTGAATGCAATACAGTTCAATGTTGTTAATTATTTTTTAGCCAATTATATTATAATATGTGATATTTGGAAACCTTTTTGGATACTGATTTGAAATTTTTAAAATTATTTTTTAACATTTAACGTATTCTGGTCATATTATTTAATAAATTATCTAATAGCATTTAAAAGATGTTTGAATGATTATAATGTTAAATAGGGTTGTCAATGGATCGAAAATTCGGTCTATCCGATATGAACTGAATGCTAATTTAGCTGATATGGATGATTAAAAAAGAAATTTGATCCAGAAAAAATTCAATCCGATAATAATTCAATATGATAATAATTTGATCCGATAAATAACGAATACGAAATTAGGTCGATCTAATCCGTTAACGATCCGATCCGAAAAAATTATTATATAATTATATTTATATAATAATAAATTATATAAAAAAAATATGATATATTTATCTTAATTTTTTGTCAATATTTCTGCACCGAGTGTGTCAAAGTGTCAAGTCACGATTACGGCACTCGGGAATGATACAAAGTTTCTTTTTATTGTACGGGAGAGTGGTTTGCATTGTTTGGAGTTTAAAAAATGAAGACCGCAGTCCACAAGTTCAATTTTTATTGCCATATTATGTTCAAAATTTAGTATTCTTTTGGTAGGAACCGCGGCCGCTATCTTTATAGTACGTACTAGGTAAATTCACGGCCTCACGCTTACGTGTAAATCACTTCAATCAAGTTAAATCGCATTTAAGCGACATGCTCTGTTTTAGGAGGTATAATCATAAATTTTCATCCCGTGGAATTCGTGACCAAGAGGATAGTTCTCAAAATTTAGTATTTTTATTTTTGTGTTATTGGATTTTAATTTATTATTTAACTTTTAAATAGATATTAGTTTTTTTAATAAAAATTAGGTGAGAAATTGTGTTTATATATAAAGGGATCAGAGCTCCGATCTGTGATCCGGCGAACATAACAGATCCGGAAATGGATCGGGTTATAAAAAAAATAAGATTAAAATCTTATCCAGATCCGTATCCGGTAAAAATAAATGAATTATAACATGAATAAAGGTCAATTCGATACAAATCCGATCAATTAATTGCTATAGTGCTAAATTATCATTAATATTTTTTTGGCAAAAATAACATTGATGTAGTTTAATGCTAAATGATTCACTACTATTACATTTCACATTTCATACTAATTTGATGCTAGCATTTGAGATCTTTCAATACTAGAGCGGGCAATCGGGTCGTGTCATTTACTTTCGTATCGTGTAATTTCGTGTTTCATGTATGTGAACATAAAATCTATATCCGACCCGAAATGATTTCGTGTACTCATATGTGAAATCTATATCCGATTTAAATCGTGTCGTGTACTTTCCGTGTACTTTTCGTGTATATTAAATAAAAAATTAATATAATATATAAAAAAATATATTTTAATGTATAATTTAATGAAATATGTAGAGTGTATATATAAATATATATATTTTTACATAGTATTTTATAAAAACTTGTAAATATCTATATTATATTTATATTATATACATAAATATATGCATCTGTTATATATATATATATATATATATATATATATATATTAATTTATACATATATTTATCTCGTGTACTTTCGTGTACTGTAATATATAATAGATAATGTCAAAGATTACTGGAGCTAATAATGTCATCAACATCTATGATCTGAGTATATCAGAAGAATTGAAGGCAACAGGCAAGAGCAGAATATCAAAGGATGGAAGATTTTTGAATATATAAGCTGGCTCATTGTCAAGTTACAGGATAGGGATGTTAGCTAGATATCCTAAGCCAGATTTGCTGAAACTAATAGAGGCTCTAACTGACACCCCCATCCTAGAAGAATTGGAAATACTTGTGCAAATTAAGAACATAATTGAGAAAGAATCATACAGCTCAGTCTTTACTTAATTATTGTAAACTGTCAAATGTCCAATGTACAAGTGTTGTATCGGCTTTTGTATTATCTTATTTTCATTATTTAACTTGGGGTTAGTCTTGTTAACATTCATGAATTTGTGATAAGCAATCTTCTCACAAATTGGGGGAGATTGTTGTGCAAGACATGCATGTATCATAACAAGACTAAGTCATACTGACAACCCTGAGATTAGTTGTATTGTAACCTTAATCTGTAATTCATACTTGTAACACTTAATGTCTGTAAAATATAAATGGAGCAGACTGCAGCAGTTTTCTCTAAACAGTGTCAAGCCTAAGAATTCTATCTGGAAGAAGATCAAGAAGATCATGCCTCAGAAGAATTATGAAGAAGCTTGGAGTTGAATAAATCTGTTTGGTGTAAAACATTCTAAGTCAAGATCTCTACAATTCACATAATTAGTGTTATAGAGAAGTCATTCGAGAACTCAGGAATTGCCTATCGAGAACTCAGGAATTGCCTATCGAGAACTCAGGAACTGTCTATCGAGAACTCAGGAAATGCTATTGGAGATATCGATAAGTCAGATACCCATTCGAGAACTCAGAGATATCGACAAGTATACATTCATTAGAGAACTCTGAGTTATCGATAAGCCAAAGTCCATTAGAGAACTCTGAGTTATCGATAAACCAAAATTCACTAGAGAACTCAGAGTTGTCGATAAGTCAAGGCAACAATAAAGTTTCAGAGATATCGACAAGCCAACATGCCTATCGAGATGTCGAGTTCTCTACAGCTTAATTGGAGATCTTGAAGTGAAGAAATTTCTCTAAGTACAGAATTGCAGAACAGTTTAATATCCAAGGTTGCAGATCAACAAACAATTCGCATAGCTGGATTGACAAGTCTACAAAAAGCAGCTTGAGAGATGTGCAAGATCAATGACAAAGATTAACTGACAGGGGAGATTAAAGTAAACACGGGATGCTAAAGATATGCTAAGCTAGAAACGGAAGATTTGCTTTTCTATAAATAGAAATGACAAGTGACAGTTTAGAAAAGCTAATAGCATGTTTATTATCCACTGTGTAAACCAGCAGTTAACTGAGTTATAAAGTTAACACTGGTCCTCTAGTTAAGTAGAACAATCAAAATAGAAAATTGTGTGTTCTCTCTCAAGAAAGAAGCTAAGTTCTAAAATAAGAACTTAGAGATTTTGTAGCAAAACACTGTTGATTTTTAATATAATATTAAGTGAGTTTTGAAGATCTTTGTTTTACATATTTGCACAGTTATTTATGTTTAACATCTATTCTACTAAATCATTGATAACAACCAACTGCTAAAGCCTAAGTCGATCAAAAATCAAACATTTAATCCAAAACACATTCACCCCCCCTCTGTGTTGTATTCATACCTAACAAGTGGTATCAGAGCAGTATCTGAAAGTAAACAGATTAGATCTTGGAAAAATGAATACACAGAAAATCAGTAGTATCAAGATTCCTCCCTTTGATAAGGCCAGCTACACTTTATGGAAAAAGAAAATATTGTTGTTTATAAGAATGGTCAATCATCTTTACATTGGTATCCTCAAGAATGGGCCCTTCACTCCTGTAGTTAGAGTTGAGGAAACCACATATGGAGATATGGTTATTCCAGCTCATTATGCTGCCAAGGATCCTTCGGAATACACTGAACCTGAAAGAGAGAAAGTTTCCCTAGACAGTGCTTTGTAACTGATACTAATTGAGTCACTTGACAATGTAATGTATAATAACATTGTCAACTGTGACATTGCTAAACAGATCTGGAAAAAGATTGAAATACTTTGTGAAGGAACTGAGGAGGTTAGGTCAAATCAAAGAAGGATATTGATTTCTCAGTATGAGGGTTTTATGGCTAAACCAAAGGAGGGTATTACTGATGTGTTTGAAAGGTTTAATAAGCTGATAAATGACTTGCAGCTTCATGATACATTTTATGATGTTGAAGAAGTGAATTTGAAGTTCTTGCTTACTCTCCCTGACCATTTGGAATAAAAGATCTCTGCAATCAGAGAAGGAAGGGATTTGAGTAGAATCACACTGGAAGTGCTTTATGGGGTTCTGAAAAATTATGAACTTGAAATGATTCAAAAGAAATCATTAAGGGCTGGTCAAGGATATGTACTGGACGGCTCAAGTGCACTAATTGTGAATGATGGTCAGACCTCCAATGATGAGCAAAGATCTCAAACTCCAGAAGTTTCTACAAGTGAGAAAAGAGCCAATGACACTAAAGAGCAAGTCATACTGGAATTGGATGAAGAAGATGAATTATACACTCTTGATGAACTTGATGAGCTAGACAAATCAATGGCTTGCTTGGCTAGAAAATTCTCTAACATTAGAGTGAAGAAACCAAGATTTTTCAAGAGCAAAGGACAGTACTTCAACAAAGACAGCAGCTGGAAAGGAAAAGGGAAGTACACTCCTGACAGCAAAAATGGCTACAAGACTAGATCTTTTGATAGATCAAATATAAGGTGCTTTAATTGTGATGAGTTGGGCCATTTTGCTACAGAATGTAGGAAACCCAAGAAGGTAAAGAAAGACAAAGCCTATCTTGAATTGGAAGCAAAGTATGATGCTCTTCTAAAGAAGCAGCAAGGGAAAGCTTATATTGCTGAGGGGAAGAGCTGGGATGATTTAGATAATGATGAAGATGAAGAAGTTGGAAGCTATGCATTCATGGCCTTGGAGCAAGGAGACTCTTCATCATCTAAATCACAGGTACCAACTCTTACCACAATTGATTTAAATGTGAGTCAATATAAGGAAACTGTTAAAAAGATGAGCACAGAAATGTTCCACATTCATACAAGCATGGTTGCTGCAAATGAGGAAGTTAACAGATTGAAAAAGATCAATGAAAAACTTGAGAGTGAAAAACAAGAGACTGAATTGTTGCTGGTTGAGCTTGATACTGATAAGCAAGAAAATGCATACTTAAAGAACAAATTAAAGTGTGCAAGTGAAATTAAAGTGTGCAAGTGAAATTGAAGCAGTATTGAGAGAAAAGCTGGAGAAGAATGAAGTGAAGCTGAAATCCTTTAAAAATGCTTCTGATTTGATTGGCCAATATCATGAAAAGAACAAGCCATGTGCAAACATTGCCATTGGTCTTGATTATGAGGGTTTGAACAACAAAAAGAAGAATGTCAGTGACAAAGGAAAATCAACTAAAACTGAAGATGTTCCAATAATTTTGAAGAAAGTTGAATCACCATTGTTCAAGGCATGTGAAGTGAACTTCAGTGAAAAAGAGTTGATCATCAAACAGGAGATAGCTGATGAGGACAAGGAAAAGATAAATGATGAGACAACTCAGTCTTCCATCTCTGTTGAAACACCAAAATCCAATCAAGAAACTACGGAGCTTGTGAAGGAGATTAAAGCTGAACATGTCAAAAAGAAAAAGAAGAATAGAAATGGAAAGATTGGGATAAACAAAAGCAATAATTTTGCTTATGTTGCAGATGCTCCTAGAAAGAGGTGTGAGAATTGTGGATCAATGAATCACATAACTCATCTTTATAAAAAGATTATTAGCAATCCACCTGAAGGAGTCTGCAAGTACAATGAAGCTAAGGCTAATGATCCCTATTCATTCTGTGACAAGTTTGACTGCATTCTGTTGGATTTTAATCGCAGCGGGGGCATGGCAAAACACTTTTACACATATAAAATCCAAATAAAAGCATATAAATCGTGGTAAAAATATAGGGATCGAATCTAACCTTTAAAATAATTCGGAGACAACGATCAGAGATCCTTAACAGTTGCTCCTCAAGTGTGAAGCACTCCACCGATATCCACCAAGAAAACGATGTTAAGGAGGAGGAAGGAGGTCGAGAGAATTGGATTTTCCAAACTTTTTGGGTTTTTGGGGTTGGAATAAAATTAGGGTCTATAATATATATTTATAGGCAAAACTTTCAGCTGAAATTTTCCCATAAATAATATTATTATTATCCCATTTATTATTCTCATTAATAATTAAAATACCTTTTAATTATTAATCCTTTTTCTAAACACTTTAGAAATAATTCTCTCTCTTGATTTAATTTCCAAAAATTAAATCCTTTGATTAATAATATTAAGAACTTTTCTTAATTAATTTATAATCAATTAAATCTCATTTAATCAATTATTAAATTTGCCAATTAATTATTTATTTCATAAATAAATAATTATCAGCCATTATTAATTAATTCATCCGCCATTAAATCATTCTCTTTTTATGGTGTGACCCTGTAGGTTCGATATTAAGCTGGTAGTAGAAATAAATAATAATAAAACTATTTTATCATTATTTATATAAATTCTCTAATTTATTAAATATGATTAATTAATTAATCACATTTATTCTACATCGTGAGGGATACTTCTCAGCATATCGCGACTATCTAGATAATATGAATTCACTGCTTAGATTATCAAGAACCTATTCAGTGAATAGTTACCGTACAATAAACTTCTTCTACCCTACAATGTCCCGATTAAATACAAGGCATGGATCTCGTGTCAAGCCTATCTAATCCAATCACTTGCTTACCATTTACTATGCGTAGTTTTATGCAAATTAGAAACTCCTTTCTAATTTCATTTACTCTGGCCAGAGATTCCTGAACTAGCATAAGTGGATCAGCCTTGAACATTCGCTTCCTTCACTGGAAGGGGTAGATCCTTTATTGATCATACACTATCTTCGTGTACAAATTCCTATACCCAGAAGAGCCCTAATAATTGTCCCTGAGACTAAGAACTAAACCAAAGAATAGTTCAGTGTACACAAGATGACTATGATGACCTCAAGTCTAAGAATACTTGTACAACTATCACTATGTGAACAACTGCTGACACGTGAGTGAACTCCATCAGTTGTTCAGCTATGCGAGTCATGTTCAGTGAACTTATTCCATAATAAGCACCTACATACTAGTTATAGTGTCACCACACAAATGTCTATGAGAACAGACATCCTTCATAATGAAGCAAGCATAGTATGTACCGATCTCTGCGGATTATTAATTACCAGTTAGTAATCCTACGACCAGGAACTATTTAAGTTTAGAGTTATCATCTTTTAGGTCTCACTATTATGATCTCATCATAATCCATAAAAAGCTTTACTCTAAACTATGGTATATCTTATTTAAACACTTAAATAGATAGAGCCCGTAATAAAAACAAAACAAGTCTTTTATTAATATCAATGAAATCAAAACATATTACATAAAAAGTTATTCCTAAATCCTAATACATGATTGGACTTAGGACATATTCCTTTCAATCTCCCACTTGTACTAAAGCCAATCACTCTGGTATCTAATACCTATCTTGTCTTTATGACGATCAAAGTGACTCTGAGAAAGTGGCTTTGTGAGTGGGTCTGCTACGTTGTTATGTGTGTCAACTCTCTCGACGTTGACATCTCCTCTTTCAACAATCTCCCTAATCAGATGAAAGCGCCGCAGGACAAGTTTGGAATTTTTATGAGACCTAGGTTCCTTGGCTTGTGCTATTGCTGCGTTGTTATCACAATACAACACAATAGGCTCTTCGACGCTAGGAACAACTCCTAACTCAGAAACAAATTTCCTCATCCAAACAGCTTCTTTTGCAGCCTCACTTGCAGCTATATATTCTGCTTCCGCTGTGGAGTCAGCCGTTGTCGACTGTTTGGAACTCTTCCAACTTATCGCACCACCGTTTAGAGTAAACACGTACCCTGACATGGATTTGCTATCACTCTCTGATTGAAAACTAGAGTCAGTATAACTCTCTATTTTCAACTCAGATTCACCGCCAAAAACAAGAAAATGTCATGAGTCCTTCGCAAGTACTTAAGGATGTTTTTCACTGCTTTCCAGTGGTCTTCACCTGGATTTGACTGATATCTGCTCGTCACACTAATTGAATAAGCAACATCAGGCCTTGTACATAACATCACGTACATGATAGATCCTATTGCTGAAGCATAAGGAATCTTACTCATACACTCTCTTTCCTCAGGTGTCTTAGGAGACATTTTTAGCGGAAAGGGACACTCCATGACTCATCGGTATGAGACCTCTATTGGAGTTTTCTATGCTAAACCTTTTAAGCACTTTCTGGATGTATGTACCCTGGGTAAGACCTATCATTCTTCTAGATCTATCTCTATAGATCTTCATACCGAGAATGTAGGATGCTTCTCCCAAGTCCTTCATGGTGAAGTTCTTTGATAGCCATACCTTGACTGATTGCAGCATCGGTATATCATTTCCTATAAGAAGTATGTCATCCACATACAATACAAGAAATGTTACCGCGCTCCCACTAACCTTCTTGTAGACACATGGTTCATCCATGTTTTTGATAAAATCAAACTCTTTGATTGTCTCATCAAAACGAGTGTTCCATCTACGAGAAGCTTGCCTTAAACCATATATGGTTCGCAGCAGCTTACACACTAGGTGTTCATTTCCCTTGGAAAGAAAACCTTCTGGCTGTGTCATATACACTTCCTCCTCAAGTTCCCTTGGAAAGCCGTTTTCACGTCCATTTGTCAGATCTCATAGTCGTAGTAAGCAGCAATCGCAAGCAAAATCCGAATTGATTTTAACAGGGCTACAGGCGAATAGGTTTCATCAAAGTCAATCCCTTGTCTTTGATTAAATCCTTTTGGCACTAGCCTAGCCTTATAGGTCTCCACCTGGCCATCTGCTCCAATCTTTCTCTTATATACCCACTTGCACCCAATAGGCTTAACACCTTCAGGCGCTTCAACCAGAGTCCATACATGGTTGGTATACATAGATTCCATTTCGGATTTCATGGCACTATGCCATTTCTCTGAGTCAACACTACTCATAGCCTCATTATAGGTCTTAGGGTCGTCTTCATCAATGATTGACAACTCATTGTCATTCTCAATGACAAGGCCATAATACCTCTCAGGTGAAAGGAATATGTCCTAAGTCCAATCATGTATTAGGATTTAGGAATAACTTTTATGTAATATGTTTTGATTTTCATTGATATTAATAAAGACTTGTTTTGTTTTTATTACGGGCTTTATCTATTTAAGTGTTTAAATAAGATATACCATAGTTTAGAGTAAAGCTTTTTATGGATTATGATGAGATCATAATAGTGAGACCTAAAAAGATGGTAACTCTAAACTTAAATAGTTCCTGGTCATAGGATTACTAACTGGTAATTAATAATCCGCAAAGATCGGTACATACTATGCTTGCTTCATTATGAAGGATGTCTGTTCTCATAGACATTTATGTGGTGACACTATAGCTAGTATGTAGGTGCTTATTATGGAATAAGTTCACTGAACATGACTCGCACAGCTGAACAACTGATGGAGTTCACTCACGTGTTAGCAGTTGTTCACATAGTGATAGTTGTACAAGTATCCTTAGACTTGAGGTCATCATAGTCATCTTGTGTACACTGAACTATGCTTTGGTTTAGTTCTTAGTCTCCAGGGACAATTTTTAGGGCTCTTCTGGGTATAGGAATTTGTACACGAAGATAGTGTATGATCAATAAAGGATCTACCCCTTCCAGTGAAGAAAACGAATATTCAAGGCTGATCCACTGATGCTAGTTCAGGAATCTCTGGCCAGAGTAAATGAAATTAGAAAGGAGTTTCTAATTTGCATAGAACTACGCATAGTAAATGGTAAGCAAAGTGATTGAATTAGATAAGCTTGATACGAGATCCATGCCTTGTATTTAATCGGGACATTGTAGGGTAGAAGGAGTTTATTGTACAGTAACTATTCACTGAATAGGTTCTTGGTATTCTAAGCAGTGAATTCATATTATCCGGATAGTCGCGATATGCTGAGAAGTATCCCTCACGATGTAGAATAAATGTGATTAATTAATTAATCATATTTAATAAATTAGAGAATTTATATAAATAATGATAAAATAGTTTTATTATTATTTATTTCTACTACCGGCTTAATATTGAACCTACAGGGTCACACCATAAAAAGAGAATGATTTAATGGTGGAGGAAATTAATTAATAATGGCTAATAATTATTTATTTATGAAATAAATAATTAATTGGCAAATTTAATAATTGATTAAATGAGATTTAATTGATTATAAATTAATTAAGAAAAGTTCTTAATATTATTAATTAAGGATTTAATTTTTGGAAATTAAATCAAGAGAGAGAATTATTTCTAAAGTGTTTAGAAAAAGGATTAATAATTAAAAGGTGTTTTAATTATTAATGAGAATAATAAATGGGATAATAATAATATTATTTATGGGAAAATTTCAGCTGAAAATTTTGCCTATAAATACACTATTAAAGACCCTATTTTATTCTAACCCACATCGAACCCCAAAAACCCAAAAAGTTTGGAAAACTCAATTCTCTCCACCTCCTTCCTCCTGCTTAACATCGTTTTCTTGGTGGATACCGGTGGAGTGCTTCACACTTGAGGAGCAACTGCTAAGGATCTCTGATCGTTGTCTCCGAATTATTTTAAAGGTTAGATTCGATCCCTCGAATTTTTATTCATGATCTGTATGATTTTATTTGGATTTTATATGTGTAAAAGTGTTTTGCCATGGCCCCGCTGTGTTTAAAATTCAACAATGGTATCAGAGCATAGGTTGTATGCATATAGATCTGTGATAAAAATTTCAGAATTTTATGTGTTTGTATGAATTAATTATGATTTTTACAAGTTATATCATGGATTAATTTTGTCTGATGAGAAATCATTTCTCAGAATAATTTTGAATGTTGATCTGGGTTCTACAAGTGTTGTAGATCGTCTGGGTATTTTTTTCATAATTTTATGATGTATAGATTTTTTATTATGAATTTTTGAAGTTCTTACAATTAAATTCGTAATTAAATAATCATATATATTATTTGTTAGTATATATATGTATATCTGTATAAAAGTGTTTTTAACTGTTTTTCCGAGACGGATCTAATGAAGTGATCAATTTTAGTTTATATAAAAGTTTTGAACTGTTTATATTTCCGAAAGTGTTTTAAAGCTGTTTTTAATTGCTTTTAAATGCTTCATGTGATACATAGAGATGTATAATGCTTAGACTAATGTGCTAGATGATATAACATGCCTACCTTGATGTTTATTCATGTTTATATATGTGATATATGCTTAGTTTATCATGCAATGATAGATTTAGGTGAACTTAAATGAACATAAGGCGTTTGTTAGACAACCTAGTATAGTGAAATTGTTTCATAACATTAAGAACAATATTATGAATACAATCATGAGATTCTTGTGTTTGTGAAACACGTAATTGAATATGAATTTTCGATATGAGAGAAAGGGTGATTCTGTCAACAACAGATTTCTATCTGTAAGAAAGGGTTATTAAGTGACGCCTCTTGACACTGCTCCACCCGATCTCGGAATCATCTGATTATTGATTATTGATTTGAAATATTTAATTTAAAAGGAAGAATTTCTTTATAATATGATTATGATTGTAACGTAATATAATCCCTCTAAAATTAAATAATATCAAGTAGTAATTGGCCAATGACACAACGGGCTTGTGTCGGTCATAGCCTTCCAACATGATAGAAAAGTAGTTCTTATTTTTGAATCATTGTCGGTTCGTGCTACAGCCGAGGGCTTTGATTTCGAAATAAGAAATACTTGTCTATTACATAGAGATGTGTACATTGAATAAGAATCTAAAGGTCGGTACGTGCTACAGCCGTGGGCCTTTGGGGACTGATTCAACTGTATGAAATGTTGGGTTAGACTTGACTTAGAATATTGAGTTTGTCGTGCTACAGCCGAGACTCAATTATTCAAGAGGCTAAAGTTTGAATAGGGAATAACATGAGATGTAATTGACAAGAGTTGTCTGCCTATTGAACATTGCATGGCGGTTCGTGCTACAGCCGGGGTTGTGTAATGGAATGTAGGATCCCTATTCCCACTAGCATTATGAATGCTTAATTTTTCACGTAGGGGGTTGAATAAATTAGGAAAACTAGTGGGAGCCACTTATGAATAAAGACCCGATTCATATAGTGTTTTGAAATGAAATCAAATATTTGCTAAGTGTTGTTATGTGTTTATCATTTACAGATTTACTTTGTACGTTATGTCTTCTGCACTATCACTCAGGAGCATACTAGATGCTCACAAATTGACTGGTCCTAATTATGCTGATTGGCTTCGAAACTTGAGAATTGTTCTCAGGATTGAGAAGCTGGAATACGTGAGTGACTCACCTAAGCCTACTGAACCTGCTAGTGATGCACATAATGATGAACATGTTGTGTATCGTAAGTGGATAGATGATGCAAATGTTGCTCAATGCATCATGCTAGCTTCCATGAACATTGAGCTACAGAAGCAACATGAGCATATGGATGCTCACACTATCCTCATGCATTTACAAGAGTTGTATGATGTGGCAGGGAGGACATCTCGATATGAGATATCGAAGGAGTTGTTCGGTTGTAGGATGTCTGAGGGATCATCTGTGAATGACCATGTACTTAAGATGATCAATTTGATTGAACGTCTTGGACAACTTGGTTTTGCCATGGATGAGGAGCTGAGCCAAGACTTGGTCTTGCAATCGCTTCCGAGTTCGTTCTCGCAGTTTGTTGTGAACTTTCACATGAATAAGTTGGATGTCAGCCTGCCTGAACTCCACAACATGTTGAAGACCGCGGAATCGAATTTTCCCCCTAAGAAGAGTTCTGTTCTTCTAATTGGTGAAGGTTCCAATCCTAAGAAAAGGAAGAGGAACTCTTCCAAGAAGAAGAAAGTAGGTGAGAAAATGCCGGTTCCACCAAAAGCTGAAGACCCCGAGAGCAAAGTTGTTTGCTTTCACTGTAACAAGGTGGGGCACTGGAAGAGGAACTGCAAGGTTTACCTTGCAGAATTGAAGAAGAAGAAGGGTAGTGAGACTACCACTTCTGATTCAGGTATGTTCATGATAGAAGTGAATATGTCATTAAATCAAATTTCTACTTGGGTATTAGATACCGCCTATGGTTCTGACATCTGCAATTTGTTGCAGGGACCAAGGAGAAGTAGGACTCTTGAGGAAGAGGAGGTGATTCTACTGATGGGAAATAGAGCAAGAGTTGCTGCTAAAGATGTAGAATCATTTCATTTACATATGCCTACGGGCAAGACTATTGTTTGAAATAATTGTTATTTTGTTCCCTCGATTGTGAGGAATATTATTCCCATGTTATACTTGGCTGGATTTTCATTTATTATTAAGAATAATGAATGTTCTATTCTTAGAGATAATATTCTTTATGGACGTGGTACTTTAAATAATGGTTTGTATAAATGTGATATAATTTACTTCAGATTGAACAAACTAATAAAAGAAAAGGGATGATGAAAATCTCACTTCATAGTGGCACTGCAGTCTCCATTTAGTGGACATGGAGAGAGGGCTGCAGATTTGCTAGGAATGGTACACACAGATGTATGTGAACCAATGTCTATGCAAGCCATGGGTGGATTTTCATACTTCATTACTTTCATAGATGATAGATCTGGATTCGGATATGTGTTTGATGAAATACAAGTCTGAGGCCTTTGAAAAGTTCAAAGAATATAAGTATGAAGTGGAGAAACAACCAAACATAGTATTATAACTCTTCGATCAGATCGAGGTGGTGAATACTTTAATGGAGTATTTCTAGATTATCTCAAAGTAAATGGTATAGTCTCCCAGTGGACGCCTCCAGATTGGTATCTGAAAGGAGAAATCGAACTTTGTTAGACATAGTTCGGTCCATGATGAGCTATGCAAATCTTCCAGTATTCCTATGGGGTTATACATTGGAAACCTCAGCATATTTACTGAATAAGGTGCTTTCCAAATATGTTCCTCAAACTCCGTATGAGATATGGAAAGAAAGGAAATCGAGTCTTAAACACGTTAAGATTTGGGGATGTCCAGCTTATGTCAAGTAAGTTGACCTAAATAAGCTGGAATATCGATCCGTAAAATGTAGTTTTGTGGGATATCCTAAAGAGACTTTAGGGTATTACTTTTACACCGATCATCGGGTGTTTATATCCAGACATGCTACCTTCTTGGAAAAGAAGTTTATCCTTGATGGAAACAGTGGGAGCAAAATTGAACTTGATGAAGTTCAAGAAGCACAAACTACTATGGATCAAGTGGAAACACCTGTTCTGACTAAACAACCTTTTGTGGAACAGCCCATTCATAGATCAGGGAGAGTGTCTCGCCAACCTGAGAGGTATTATGGCCTTGTCATTGAGAATGACAATGAGTTGTCGATCATTGATGATGACGACCCTGTGACTTATAATGAGGCTATGAGTAGTGTTGACTCAGAGAAATGGCATAGTGCCATGAAATCCGGAAAGAAATCTATGTATACGGGATACAAAAGAATGATTAGAGCAGATGGCCAGGTGGAGACCTTTAAACCAGGCTTGTGGCAAAAGAATTCAAACAAAGGCAATGGATTGACTTTGATGAAACCTTTTACCTGTAGCCCTGTTAAAATCAGTTCGGATTTTGCTTGCGAATGCTGCTTACTACGACTATGAGATCTAGCAATTAGCCAGATGGTTTTCTTTCCAAGAGAAATGAAAACCTAGTGTGTAAGCTGCTGCGAACCATATATGGTTTAAAGCAGGCTTCTCGAAAGATGGAACATTCGTTTTGATGAGACAATCAAAGAGTTTGATTTTATCAAAAACGAAGATGAACCATGCGTCTACAAAAGGGTTAGTGGGAGTGCGGTAACATTTCTTGTATTGTATTGAAATAGAGTTGACACACATAACAACATAGCAGACCCACTCACAAAGCTACTTTATGAAAGTCACTTTGATCGTCATAAAGACAAGATGGGTATTAGATACCAGAGTGATTGGCTTTAGTACAAGTGGGAGATTGAAAGGAATATGTCCTAAGTCCAATCATGTATTAGGATTTAGGAATAACTTTTATGTAATCTGTTTTGATTTCATTGATATTAATAAAGACTTATTTTGTTTTTATTACGGGCTTTATCTATTTAAGTGTTTAAATAAGATATACCATAGTTTAGAGTAAAGATTTTTATGGATTATGATGAGATCATAATAGTGAGACCTAAAAAGATGGTAACTCTAAACTTAAATAGTTCCTGGTCATAGAATTACTAACTGGTAATTAATAATCCGCAAAGATCGGTACATACTATGCTTGCTTCATTATGAAGGATGTCTGTTCTCATAGACATTTGTGTGGTGACACTATAGCTAGTATGTAGGTGCTTATTATGGAATAAGTTCACTGAACATGACTCGCACAGCTGAACAACTGATGGAGTTCACTCACGTGTCAGCAATTGTTCACATAGTGATAGTTGTACAAGTATCCTTAGACTTGAGGTCATCATAGTCATCTTGTGTACACTGAACTATGCTTTGGTTTAGTTCTTAGTCTTCAGGGACAATTTTTAGGGCTCTTCTGGGTATAGGAATTTGTACACGAAGATAGTGTATGATCAATAAAGGATCTACCCCTTCCAGTGAAGGAAGCGAATGTTCAAGGCTGATCCACTGATGCTAGTTCAGGAATCTCTGGCCAGAGTAAATGAAATTAGAAAGGAGTTTCTAATTTGCATAGAACTACGCATAGTAAATGGTAAGCAAAGTGATTGAATTAGATAAGCTTGATACGAGATCCATGCCTTGTATTTAATCGGGACATTGTAGGGTAGAAGGAGTTTATTGTACAGTAACTATTCACTGAATAGGTTCTTGGTATTCTAAGCAGTGAATTCATATTATCCGGATAGTCGCGATATGCTGAGAAGTATCCCTCACGATGTAGAATAAATGTGATTAATTAATTAATCATATTTAATAAATTAGAAAATTTATATAAATAATGATAAAATAGTTTTATTATTATTTATTTCTACTACCGGCTTAATATTGAACCTACAGGGTCACACCATAAAAAGAGAATGATTTAATGGTGGAGGAATTAATTAATAATGGCTAATAATTATTTATTTATGAAATAAATAATTAATTGGCAAATTTAATAATTGATTAAATGAGATTTAATTGATTATAAATTAATTAAGAAAAGTTCTTAATATTATTAATTAAGGATTTAATTTTTGGAAATTAAATCAAGAGAGAGAATTATTTCTAAAGTGTTTAGAAAAATGATTAATAATTAAAAGGTGTTTTAATTATTAATGAGAATAATAAATGGGATAATAATAATATTATTTATGGGAAATTTTCAGTTGAAAATTTTGCCTATAAATACACTATTATAGAACCTATTTTATTCTAACCCACATCGAACCCCAAAAACCCAAAAAGTTTGGAAAACTCAATTCTCTCCACCTCCTTCCTCCTCCTTTACATCGTTTTCTTGGTGGATACCGGTGGAGTGCTTCACACTTGAGGAACAACTGCTAAGGATCTCTGATCGTTGTCTCTGAATTATTTTAAAGGTTAGATTCGATCCCTCGAATTTTTATTCATGATCTGTATGCTTTTATTTGGATTTTATATGTGTAAAAGTGTTTTGCCATGGCCCCGCTGCGTTTAAAATCCAACATCAGGTTGGCGAGACACTCTCTCTGACCTACGAATGGGCTGTTCCACAGAAGGTTATTCAGTCTGAACAGGTGTTTCCACTTGAACCGTAGTAGTTTGTGCTTCTTGAACTTCATCAAGTTCAATTTTGCTCCTACTGTTTCCTTCAAGGATAAACTCCTTTTCCAAGAGGGTAGCATGTCTGGAGACAAACACCCGATGATCGGTGTAAAAGTAATACCCTGAAGTCTCTTTAGGATATCCCACAAAACTACATTTTACGGATCGAGATTTAAGCTTATCTGGGTCAACTTTCTTGACATAAGCTGGACATCCCCAAATCTTAACGTGTTTAAGACTCGGTTTCCTTTCTTTCCATATCTCATACGGAGTTTGAGGAACAGATTTGGAAGGCACCTTATTCAGTAAATATGCTGAGGTTTCCAATGCGTAACCCCATAGGAATATTGGAAGATTCGCATAGCTCATCATGGACCGAACCATGTCTAACAGAGTTCGATTTCTCCTTTCAGATACCCCATTCAACTGTGAAGTATATAGAGGAGTCCATTGGGAGACTATACCATTTTCTTTGAGATAATCTAGAAACTCTCCATTCAAGTATTCACCACCTCAATCTGATCGGAGAGTTATAATACTGTGTTTAGTTTGTTTCTCCACTTCATGTTTATATTCCTTGAACTTTTCAAAGGCTTCAGACTTGTGTTTCATCAAATACACATATCCGAATCTAGATCTATCATCTATGAAAGTAATGAAGTACGAAAATCCTCCCATGGCTTGCGTAGACATTGGTCCACATATATCTGTGTGTACCAATCCTAGCAAATCTGCAGCCCTCTCTCCATGTCCACTAAATGGAGATTTGGTCATTTTACCCAATAGACAAGACTCGCATGTAGGATATGATTCAAAATCAAAGGGGTCTAGTAACCCTTCCTTATGTAATGTCTGAAGTCTATTTTCACTAATATGACCTAGCCTACAGTGCCATAAATAGGTCAGATTTTCATCATCTCGTTTTCTTTTATTAGTTTGTTCAATCTGAAGTAAATCATGCTCTACGTCACATACATACAGACCATTATTTAAAATTCCACGTCCATAAAGAACATTATCTCTAAGGATAGAACATTCATTATTCTTAATAATAAATGAAAAACCATCCAAATCCAACATAGGGATAGAAACAATATTCCTCACGATAGAGGGAACGTAATAACAATTATTCAAAATAATAGTCTTGCCCGTAGGCATATGTAAACTAAATGATCCTACAGCTATGGCCGCAACCCTTGCTCCATTGCCCATACGTAGAATCACCTCATCTTTTTCAAGATTCCTACTTCCCTTTAGTCCTCGCAACGAATTGCAAATATGAGAACCACAGGCGGTATCTAATACCCAAGTAGAAATTTGACCTAGTGACATATTAACTTCGATCATAAACATGCCTGAATCAGAAGCGGTAGTCTTACTACCCTTCTTCTTCTTCAATTTTGCAAGGTAAACCTTGCAGTTTCTCTTCCAGTGCCCTAACTTGTTACAGTGAAAGCATACAGCTAAATTAGGATCAGTCAACTTGTGAGCATCTAGTATGCTCCCGAGTGATAGTGCAGAAGACATAATATAGTAAATCTGTAAATGATAAACACATAACAACACTTAGCAAATATTCGATTTCATTTTAAAAATACTATATGAATCGGGTCTTTATTCATAAGTGGCTCCCACTAGTTTACCTAATTTATTCAACCCCCTACGTGAAAAATTAAGCATTCATAATGCTAGTGGGAATAGGGATCCTACATTCCATTACACAACCCCGGCTGTAGCACGAACCGCCATGTAATGTTCAATAGGCAGACAACTCTTGTCAATTACATCTTATGTTATTCCCTAATCAAACTTTAGCCTCTTGAATAATTGAGTCTCGGCTGTGGCACGACAAACTTAATATTCTAAGTCAAGTCTAACCCAACATTCCGTACAGTTGAATCAGTCCCCAAAGGCTCACGGCTGTAGCACGTACCGACCTTTAGATTCTTATTCAATGTACACATCTCTATGTAATAGACAAGTATTTCTTATTTCGAAATCAAAGCCCTCGGCTGTAGCACGAACCGACAATGATTCAAAAATAAGAACTACTTTCTATCATGTTGGAAGGCTATTACCGACACAAGCCCGTTGTATCATTGGCCAATTACTACTTGATATTATTTAATTTTAGAGGGATTATATTACGTTACAATCATAATCATATTATAAAGAAATTCTTCCTTTCAAATTAAATATTTCAAATCAATAATCAATAATCAGGATGATTTCCAGATCGGGTGGAGCATTGTCAAGAGGCGTCACTTAATAACCCTTTCTTACAGATAGAAATCTGTTATTGACAGAATCATCCTTTCTCTCATATCGAAAATTCATATTCAATTACGTGTTTCATAAACACAAGAATATCATGATTGTATTCATAATATTATTATTAAGGTTATGAAACAATTTCACTATACTAGGTTGTCTAACAAACGCCTTATGTTCATTTAAGTTCACCTAAATCTATCATCGCATGATAAACTAAGCATATATCACATATATAAACATGAATAAACATCAAGGTAGGCATGTTACATCATCTAGCATATTGGTCTAAACATTATACATCTCTATGTATCACATGAAGCATTTAAAAGCAATTAAAAATAGATAAAAACAGCTTTAAAACACTTTCGGAAATATAAACAGTTCAAAACTTTTATATAAACTAAAATTGATCACTCCATTAGATCCGTCTCTTAAAAACGAATCCAACGGTATATTGCACGCCTAAAACGGAGTTACAAAACTCCGAGAAAATCAATTTTAATGTAAACGGTCGGGCTGTAACGCATTACAGGAACGCGTTACAAGCCCTGTAACGCATTCCGGTGATGCGTTAAAACCCTTTTAACCAATTAAAAGGTGTAACGCATTCCGTGAATGCGCCACAGGTGTGTAACGCATTCCCGGAATGTGTGACACCCTTATTTTTTTTTTTTTGCTTTTTTTTTTTGCAGCAGCCGCCGTTGCCTCGAACTCCGTGCCTGACAGCGCCTGACAGCCGTCCTTTTCTGTGTCTTTCTCCGTGCAACATCACAGATTATGCAGAAAAGCAATACAAACATATATATATACTATATATATGTTAGGTCACACACACACTGTAGAGGGGGTGAATACAGTGTATAGTACACTCAAATCGAACTTTAAGAACTTAAGTAACAGAAAACAAACTTTATTGAAACAATAAACTCTGTTACAGTATGGAACTGTTACCTCTCAGTGATGAATAAATATCACGAGAGCTGCTAGGGTTACAATGAATAATCTTCTCTAATAATGATAACACATATAGTGTAAACCCTATGTCTGTGTTTATATACTACACAGTTACAAGATAATCACTAATTGATATGGAATATAATTCTGCTTCCTAAAATATATCAATCAGATATCTTTTCTTCCAAGTATTCCATTCTTTACAGAATTCCTTCTTCATGCATATCTCTTCTTATGTTTATCTTGATCTTCTTTCCTTTAATCAGCTACTGTCCTTATCTGATCGTCCTTCAGCACTTAAGTTCTGATATCTATCTTCTGATGATTATCTCCTGATAACATAAGTACTGATATCCTTAATTCCTGACTTCCAGTATAAGTACTGATCAACAGTTAAGTACTGATTTATCCTGTTCAAGTAAGATCTGAGAGCTAAACATAAAACATATTAGCCATGACATTATCAAATATATCTAACAATCTCCCCCAACTTGTAAATTAACATAATATACAAGTTTAACAGATATTTGATGATGTCAAAAACATTAAGTACAAATGCATGAGAATTAGACTAGATAACTACAACTTACAGTCCTTAAAGCTTTTACCAATTTCAACGTCTGATAACAACTTCAGTCTGTATAAATATCAGAATTTAAGCAGTTGTAGATCTTCGACTTGGCTTCATCGTTTTCTGATCTCTCTGATGTCAGGAGTTGTTCTGAGATAGTTCTTCAACAAACATTTCTCAGCATATCTGAGTTCATCAATCATTCTCCTTTTGACATCTTTAAGCTCTGCAGTATCTTCACCAGTTTGAAAGATTGCAGCTCTGAGATCATTGATCTTTGCTTTTCTCAACTCCTGATCTAGTCTTATGACATAAGCTTTGTCAGACTCCAGATTGAATTCAAGTCCCTTAATACCAAGATATGTTCTGATCTGTGCAGTGTTAGGCTTCATATCAACAATATCACCATTGTGATCTCTGTACTTTGGAACATATATGCTGTCAGACTTAACAGAATAAAGCCTTTTCTGTCTCTGAATCTGTTCTTTTAAGTAGTTTGCAGCAGTCCCTGTTATTCTGTCATCCACTTGAAGTAAGAAAAGTACATGCTCCAATTCTTCAAAATACTTCAATGGAATGGCATTTTGTCTTATATGATAAACCCTACCATCTGTCATGAAATACAACATGATGTATTCTTTCAAGTAGGTATGGTAAACCATCTGTACAGATTCCAGTTGATTCAATCTCTCAGGAGTTGATCCAATACCTGGTTCACTCAAGGAAGTTGGATCATTGGTAGTGTTGTGTACTCTTCTTTCATCAGCACTTCCCAATCCAGTTTTATCTCTAGCTTCCTTTCCAGTAACTACTCTTGCTTCAAAACTACTTGCAGTAGTCTTCAAAGATTGAGTCTGTTTTGCTTTAGTGAATCCTGGTAGGAGTGTCTTTGATCTATTTTCTGATATCAAGTTAACTTGAGCTATGTCAGAGGTTACTTGCTTCTTCTGAATATCAGAACTTACAATTTCTTGACTCTGAACAACTTGAGCCATGTCAAAGGTTGTTTTAAGAACTTTTCTTGAAGTCAGAGCAAGATCATCCTTTTCATCAGTAATTTCTTCTTCCTCAGGAGGTACATAAACCTTGATAGGTTCACCAACCTTTTCTTTACCCTTGGATCTTGGATCTATCTGTGGTTGTGATCTAGCCAATGTTGCTTCAGTATGTGTCCTTTCTTTGATCACAATGCCTTTGAGTTTTGGAAGTGATTTTTTACCAGAAGCTTCAGATTTAGATGTGACTTTCTCTGATTTAAGTCTGGCTTCTTCTTCCTTTAAACTTTCCAAGTCCATTCCTGGATTTTCTTGAAGAAATAATTGTCTTGATATTTCCTCATCAAGATCTAGAAGTTCATCAGAACTTATCCTTTTACCAGCAGCAGAACTTATTCTTTTCCCAGTATCAGAACTTGTCCTGTGACTAGCTTTTCTTGATGTAAACCTTCTACCTTGACTATGACCGCTACCCATTCCAGAGTATCCTTGATCATCATTTCCATCATCCTTTCCTTGCAGTGTATTATGAGTTTTGCATTTGGACTTAATTACCTTCTCCCCCTTTTTGGCATCAGCAGGTAGTAAAAGAGAGATAAGTAATTCCACTGAGGATTGGATTTCAGTAAGTTGCGATTGCTGAGAATCTTGATTTGTCAGAATTTCATCAATCTGAGCTTGTTGTTTCTCTTGAGTTTTCTCAATATAAGCAATCCTGTCAATGGTAGGTTGAAAGAACTTTTTCTTATCAATTTTCCAAACTTGTTCCTGTTTGATAAAGTTCTCCTGAATCTTGTGTAGCTCTGCATGAGTAGTTGAATGAAGACCTTGTAGATGTTTAGTACTCAATGCAGTGACTCTAAGCTGGATTTTAAAATCATCAGAATTTAACATTTCATCAGCTTTAGTCAAGTGCTCAGCAAGATGTTTTTCAGTTGGAACATATGAAACTGAGTTCAATTCCTTAGTCCACTCCTAACCTGCAGGAGTTTCACTCCAAGGTACTGGTGCTTCTCCGGTAACAAACTTCTTTACCAGTTCAGACTTAGGAAGAGTCTGTTGAGGAGTATGTCCTGAAGGACCTGCTTCATCAGCATCTACAGTTGGAGCAGCATCACCAGTATCTCCAGCATTTGCAGCATCAGAACTTAAAGAATCAGTATCTTCTGATAAGACAGCAGTGTGAGTAGCAATGGAGGCTTCAGCATCCTCTAATTGCTGATCTGATACTAAGTTCTGATCAACAGCCATATCCTGATGCTCACCTAAAGTCTGATCATCAGCATCTTGATGCAGAGAAGGTGTTGTTGATAACTCTGGAGTTTGAACAGCATCAGTAACAGGTGTTGTGGAAGGATTATTTGCTGTTGGAGCTTCTAAGAGAAATACTTCAGACACAACCAAGTGTTGAACATCAATATCAGCACTTGTGCCTGGATCAACAAGAGACACAGATGGTGAGTTAGCCTTGTCAGATACAGCTTCCTGAGATGGAGTTGATGGAGAAGAAGTGACTGGAGCAAATTCCTTGTCTTGTGAGATCAGAGATTCCTGATCCCCTTCCTTAGCTGCTTCCTCTTCATCATTTGAAACTGGCCTTTGTGCCCTCTGTTTCTTGTACTTCCTTGTTGATTTGGATTCCTTGGGAGTTTCATGAACTGTCATTCGTCTAAGCCTCTTGAGAAGCCTAGAACCCCCAATTTCAGAATCCTTCTGAGAAATCTCTTTCTCAGCTTCAGAAACAACAGGTTCTCTAGAAGAAACCTGTTCCTCAGAATCAGATTCATCTCTCAATACAATCTTCCTTCTCTTTTGAGATGTTTGAGGAACATTCTTTGTCCTCTTTGGCTTGGAAGATGAAGGCTTCACAGTAGGTGCTGAAGACGAAGGTTGAGCAGTCTGTGAAGTGGAGAGATAGGATTTGAGATATGTTCTGAGGGTAGGTTGAGTAGAATGAGTGGTAGGTGCTGAGGATGATGGTTGTTGGGTGTTTGTAGTTGGTTGGACATCAGAGTAAACAGATCTATAAGTATCAGGATCAACATTTACTAGGATCTGTTTTACAGACTGAGGAATCTGTAATGGTCTAACCACTTTTTTCTTGGTATCAGCATTTACCAGGTCATTAAAGTATCGTTTTGCAACCTTAAAAGGTGGGGTTTGGGTGCTGACTAAATGAGGTTCATCAGTACAATAAGTGTAAATAAGTTGACAGAATCTAGCAAAATAAACAACATCTCGATCCTCTGTCATCCTATCCCCAATAAAACCAATTATTCCAGTTGCAAAATCAAAATGAGTTTGATGAATAATAGCATACCCTATGTGCTGACTCAGAATTGGGATAGCATCAAAATTCGAACATTTGTTCCCAAAAGCTTTGGTGATGCAATCAAAGAAGAAACTCCATTCTCTTCTAATATTAGCCCGTTTCAACTGTCCAAGTTTCGTCAGACTCTTTTCATATCCCAATTCAGCCATTAACTCCCGAAGGGCTGAGTCCTCTGGAATTGAGAAAGTACAATCTTCTGGAAGATGTAAAGCCCTGCATACTATACCAGGAGTGACTACAAAGGATGAATCACCCACTTGAAAGATAATACTGGGAGTTCCACGTTGACCACCATCATCAAAAAGTCCAGTCCTCCAAAACCTCAGAACTTGTTGGCTTGAAAAGAATTCAGGTTGTGTTAATGCATACCCAACCTCACTATGTGCAAGAAGATCTTGCACAAAGTGCAATTCAGATGGAGCTTCAGTGTGATCAAGAACTGCAGCATAGTTGTTGGGGACAAACTTAGCTCCATCAATGATTAAATCCTTTGGTGCCATGTGAAAAAAAAATTAGATTCAAGTATGCCTGTTAGGTGTTTGATATAATGTTTGTATGAAAAACCAACGTGAGAAATAAAGAGAAAGAGAGTAAAAGTAAGGAGAGAGATAAAATATGAAGAAAATAAAAGATTAAAGAAATCTTCTCTCTGTTGTACTTATACTCTGAACAAAAATGTTACCGTTGGACACCTGTCAGACATGCAGTAATAACGGACAGTTACTGGGCTCGAGAAAACAGGAATCATTACTTACCCATTTGCCTTGTTTCAAGGAAAAACCATTCCATTTATCAAGAGAAACAGGTTTATTTCAAAATTTAAACCGTTATCACCTATTGAATTATTTTTCACTGCATCATTAATATTCTGAAAATACATCACATGAAAATGACCAAGATAAATTAGATAAGTAAGTGCTGAAAATGAATCAGAACTTAATATAAAACAAAATTTATTTGGTCATCAGAATATCAATCAGGATTTATCAACACAAGATAAAATAACTCAGAGACAAAATCTTGAAGTAAAAACAACTTTCATTAATATATCAAGACAATACATTTATGAAATGGAAATTACATCAATACTTATACAAGATTTTCCCTAAGCTTCTAAACCGAACATCAACAGCCTTAGTCCTAGCTAAGAAGCCTGACAAAGCTGATGATGAAGAAAAACAGGAAGAAGACAAGATTAAATCATTTCTTCTTCTTTCTACTCTCGACAAACAGAATGGCGAGTCTGATGATTCGCTCTTGCTGGCGGAGAGCTGCCAGCCTTTCATCCTCCAATCGCTCCAGATGGCGATGGTAGTCCATATAGAAGAACAGGAGGTGTGTCAGTACCTCCTGTGGGACAGAGTCCCATATCTCCTCAGGAATGGCTGTGACATGCCATTCCTGCTGCCAATTGGCACAGCTTAGCTCCATATTGAAGTTTTGGTAGTTCAAAAATATGTTGTATCTGACCATTGTATTTTTGAAAGAAGAAGTATGAAGATAAGTGTGTGAGAAGAATTTGATGGAAAGACTGATGTGAAGTGGCTGCTTATATAGGCAAGAGAATGCCAGAAGACGCAAAGAAATTGAATGCTGACAGGTAGAATTAATTCTACCTCGTCTCCCTAGACTTTGAAAAAGAATAACATTCATTGGAAAGAGGAAACATGGTTTAAAGCGCACAAGAAACAAGTAACATTGGACTGTTCAGGTACAAATACCATTAACCCTAACCATAGTGACTATTAATCTTCCACTTCAACATATTCAAGTTCGAACTGAGACTGTTACCAAATTTTATTCACAGATAAGCCAAGTAAAGGATTAGACTGAGAAATCAGAACTTAGACCTATACCAGAACTTAACAGTCATCAGAACATAATTTCTTAACTCGAAAAAGGAATGCCCATCTTAGTAAATCCTCATATAAGTTCTGAGTTATAGACTTCAGAACTCAATCATTAGAACGTGTAACTAGAACTTGTCCTCAGAATTTGTGCAAAGTGACACAGTGACTGTTTATCTAAAATAACATAGACCTCCACAGAAATTTTCATCATTCAGATGGAGTGATTAGTGTGTGCATTTAGCTAAATAACAGACAAAGAGTAAAGTCTGATTCACTTCAGGACATCTTAGAAATAAGGCATAATTAAAATTTTGCTAAAGAGCTGTCATTATCCTGAAACCTACTGATGAATGAGTTCATGCATGAGTCCACCTCAACTGTTTTGTGCTAATTTTATGCATCTTTTGAAATTCTATTTTACAGTGGCTTCTCAGTGTAAGTGAGTCACGACTGTTTATCAGAATTTATGTTATTATCGGAGTATTTCTCCAGTAATCATAGAGTGTGAAAAGTCACCAAGAAAATATTTTGCTTTTCTAATGCATATTTACTTAATACCAGCAATGCACTTGGGTCGTCTCTTCCACATTTTTACTCTAGATCTCAAAGGAGTACCTGATTTTATTCTTTGATCTTTTTGCTTTTTCTTTTGATAAGTGAGGTTTATCAGCACTTAGTACATTCAGCAGTTTTACTAGTATCATAACTTAACAGATGAGTAGCATTATTTTAATTTGTGACTTAGTAATAAGATATACAAAGTAAACTTAACTAAGCTCAATTATCAGAATTTGCTAGTGTCATAAGATTTCCACTGAAATAATTACTTCTTACATGGAATCATTTGTTTATTGAAGACTACTAGGTCAGTATCTAGCACAGTTATCCTCATAGGATTGAACAGGTACTTGAACAGACATATCACTTATCAGAGTTTAGAAACATATATCAGACAACAGTCAATACTTAAAGACATTTATCAATTAAGCACAGAATACACAATGAGATTAATTCTGTAAATACTGAGCATAAAGTCTGATAACACAGAACAAGACTAAGCAGATTTAGAGAAAGAACCTGAAACCATTCCAAGTTCATTTACCAATCTTGTAAAAGTAGCTTCACACAGTGGTTTTGTGAAGATATCTGCTAGTTGTTGATCTGTGGGAACAAAATGCAATTCCACTGTACCTTCATCCACATGTTCCCTGATGAAGTGGTACCTGATGCTGATGTGCTTTGTCATAGAGTGTTGAACTGGATTACCTGTCATAGCAATAGCACTTTGATTATCACAGTAAATAGGGATTTTGAAATATGTTAACCCATAATCCAGTAACTGATTCTTCATCCAAAGAATCTGTGCACAACAGCTTCCTGCAGCAATATACTCTGCTTCTGCAGTTGATGTGGAAATTGACTTTTGTTTCTTGCTGTACCAAGAAACCAATCTGCCTCCAAGAATTTTACAGCTTCCACTTGTGCTTTTCCTGTCAATTTTGCAACCTGCAAAATCTGCATCTGAGTAACCTATTAGTTTAAAATCTGATTCTCTAGGATACCATAATCCCAGAGCAGCTGTTCCTTTAAGATACTTAAAGATTCTTTTTACAGCTGTTAAGTGAGGTTCTCTTGGATCTGCTTGAAATCTTGCACAAAGACAGGTAGCATACATGATATCAGGTCTACTAGCAGTTAGATAGAGTAGAGAGCCAATCATACCTCTGTAGTCAGTAATATCTACAGATTTACCGGTATCCTTATCCAGTTTTGTTGCAGTGGCCATTGGAGTGTATGCACTTGAACAATCTTGTATTCCAAATTTCTTCAGCAAGTTTCTGGTGTACTTGGTTTGACAAATAAAAGTGCCTTCCTCATTCTGCTTGACTTGAAGGCCCAGAAAATAGCTAAGTTCCCCCATCATACTCATCTGATATCTTGACTGCATTAGTTTGGCAAACTTTTTGCAAAGTTTGTCATTTGTAGATCCAAAAATGATATCATCAACATAAATCTGGACCAGAAGTAAGTCCTTTCCATGGTTGAGGTAGAACAGTGTTTTGTCTATTGTCCCTCTGTTGAATCCACTTTCCAGAAGAAACTGAGCTAAAGTCTCATACCATGCTCTAGGAGCTTGCTTAAGTCCATAAAGTGCTTTATCAAGCCTGTAGACATAATCTGGATGTTTGGTATCTACAAAACCTGGAGGTTGTTCAACATATACCTCCTCCTCCAATTCTCCATTGAGAAAAGCACTTTTCACATCCATTTGAAAGACAGTAAACTTTTTGTGAGCAGCATAAGCCAAGAATATCCTTATGGCTTCTAACCTAGCAACTGGTGAAAATGTTTCATCATAATCAATTCCCTCATGTTGAGAATATCCTTTTGCAACCAGCCTTGCCTTATTCCTTGTAATTATGCCATCACTGTCAGTTTTGTTTCTGAATACCCACTTTGTACCAACAACAGATCTATTCTTTGGTCTTGGCACTAGGGTCCAGACTTTGTTTCTTTCAAATTCATTCAACTCTTCCTGCATTGCTTGCACCCAATCAGCATCTTGAAGAGCTTCTTCCACTTTCTTTGGCTCAGTTTGAGAGAGAAAAGAATTGTAAAGACATTCATTTGAAGTACCTGTTCTAGTTCTGACACCTGCATCAGGATTTCCAATTATCAAATCAGGTGTATGTGATTTTTTCCACTTCCTTGCAGATGGAAGGTTTTCTCTACACCTGGATGCTCCCCCATGATCAATGCTATCTTCATTTTCATTTTCTGATGCTCCCCCTGAAACTATGCTCTCTGAGTTGGAGTCTTCAGTATTTAAATTTTCAGCACTATCAGAACTTGGCTTATCAGAACTTGACGAATTAGAATTTGAAGAGCCAGATGTATGTTCTGATGTTTCTTGAGCTGTGGTAGGATCTTGAGTATGCTCCCCCTGCATCGGTGCATCTTCCCTTGGCGTAGCCACCACAGTTTCAATAACATCAGAGTTTATTCCATCAGAGTTTACAGTATCAGGACTTAGACTTTCAGGATTTTCAGTATCAGAATTTGAGTCTTCATTTTCAAATCTCAGCTGATCATGGTCAATGAAATCTTCAAGACCAGTAATCTTCTTGTCATCAAAAGAGACATTGATAGATTCCATGACTACTTTTGTTCTCAAATTATAGATTCTGAAGGCTTTTGTGGAAAGTGGATATCCAACAAAGATTCCTTCATCAGCTTTTAGATCAAACTTTGATAACTGTTCAGTATGAGTTTTGAGAACAAAACACTTGCATCCAAATACATGAAAGTATTTCAGATTTGGCTTCTTTTTCTTCACCATCTCATATGGTGTTTTTCCATGCTTGTTAATGAGTGTTGCATTTTGAGTAAAACAAGCAGTCTGCACAGCTTCAGCCCAGAAATAGGTTGGAAGCTTTCCTTCTTCAAGCATTGTACGTGCAGCTTCAATGAGAGTTCTATTCTTCCTTTCAACAACTCCATTTTGCTGTGGAGTTTCAGGAGCAGAAAATTCCTGCTTTATTCCATGGCTTTTGCAGAACTCTTCCATTATCAAATTCTTGAACTCAGTGCCATTATCACTCCTTAAGATTTTCACAGAATCTTTGACCAATTTATCCATATGTTTGACATGATCAATCAAGATAGATGCAGTTTCACTTTTTGTGTGCAAGAAATACACCCATGTGTATCTGGTGAACTCATCCACTATGACCAACGCATACTTCTTCTTTGCAATAGACATGACATTTACTGGACCAAATAGATCAACATGTAGTAGATGATAAGGCTCAAGAATTGATGATTCAGTCTTGCTCTTGAATGAAGATTTTCTTTGTTTGGCTTTCTGACATGAATCACAAAGACCATCAGGAGCAAATACTGTGTTTGGCAATCCTCTCACAAGATCTTTCTTGACCAGTTCATTTATATTGTTGAAATTTAAATGAGAGAGTTTCTTATGCCAATTCCAGCTTTCTTCAATTGATGCTCTACTCATCAGACAGATTGCAGAACCATCAGTACTTGTTGAAAGCTTAGCTTCATATATGTTACCACGCCTGTATCCTTTCAGAACAACTTTGCCTTTAGATTTACTCACAATTTCACAGTGTTCTTCAAAGAAATCAACATGATAACCTCTGTCACAGATTTGACTTATACTCAGTAGGTTGTGTTTAAGTCCTGAGACCAGAGCTACTTGTTTAATTATGACATTTCCAAGATTGATATTGCCATATCCCAATGTCTTTCCAATGTTGTCATCTCCATAAGAAACACTTGGGCCAGCTTTCTCCACAAAGTCTGATAGCAGGGCCTTATTTCCAGTCATATGTCCTGAACATCCACTGTCCAGAACTAGAATATTTTTCCTGTTGCCCTGCAATCACAAAGACCACTAATTATTAGTTTTAAGGACCCAGACTTGCTTGGATCATTTGTCCTTATTAAGTTTGTTAACATTTGCAGCGGATTTAGCATCAGAGTTTATGTTAACATTTTTCTTATCTGAACTTACACTATCAGACTTTGAATCAGAATTTACACTAGAAGGAACAATAGAAACTTTCTTCAAAGAAGGTTTTATTTGATAATAATCATAGTACAAGCTATGATATTCCTTACAAGTATAAATGGAATGCCATAAACTACCACAATGAAAACAAGGATTTTGTGGTTTGTATCTAACAGACTGACTCTTAACTCCTGACTTTGAAGGTAAGGAGTTAATATTCTTATTTTTCCTGCAAAAAGAAGCCAGATGGTTAGAACTTCCACAGTTATGACATATTTTCCTAGAAGCATCAGGAACAGGTTTATAATTATTGCTTTTATTCACACCTTCCTTTCCATTCCTATTTTTCCTAGGTGATTTTTCCTTGTTTGCATTCTTAACATCTTTCAGCTTATGCTTAAGCTGCTTCTTTGTCATTAAGCCTATGTTCACTTCAGCTGTCTTTTCCTATTTTAGTTTGTCAGAAGTTAATTTCTTTGTAACTTCTGATTTTTCATTTTCAGACTTTACAGTTACAAACTTAACAGGTTTTAACTTTGTCTTTTGCTTATCAACAGACTTAATTTCTTCAGTTCCTTTATCATTCTTATCTTCTCCATAACCTAAGCCCTCTTTCCAGTTTCCACTACTTAGCAAGTTTTGAGTTGTTTTGCCAGAGTTAGTCCAAGTCCTGATAATCTCTCTTTCCTTTTCTAACTCAGTTTTTAGAGATTCATTTATTTTTAGCACTTCATTCCTAACATAAAAAGCATCATCTCTATCCTTCTGAGTTTGATGGAACATGACTAACTCTTTTTCTAAGAAATCATTTCTTTTCTTAAATGCAAGATTTTCAGAAGTTAATCTTTCACATGTTAAAGTTTGATCTCTATAACTAACAAACATGGTTTTAAGATATCTTCTCAACTCATTAATATCATCAGTATGAAAAGCATAAGTAGTCTGAGGTACCTTTGTTTCAGCAGCTTCAGAACTGCTCTCAGCACTTTCTTTATCAGCATTTGCCATCAATGCATAGTTTTCCTCACTTTCAGAGTCTGAGGTGTCTGTCCAGCTTTTCTGCCTTGTGACAAGAGCCTTGCCTTTGTCACCCTTTACCTTCTTGCAATCAGGAGATATGTGGCCTTTCTCACCACATTTATAGCATTTAACATTGGTGTAATCTCCTCTGTCAGACTTTCCTCCTCTACCTTCAGATCTTCTGAAATTCTTCTTATCAGAACTTATGCCTTTCCTGGAAAACTTCTTTCCCTTCCCGAACTTCCTGTATGCAATCTTTGTGATTCCTTTCACCATAAGAGCACACAGCTTCATCATCTCCTCATCAGCATCAGTCTCAGGCAAGCTTTCAGAATCTGAGTCATCATCACTCTCAGAACTTGATGACTCAGTATCAGACTTTGTGAAAAGAGCTTTACCCTTGTCTTTCTTTGAGGAAGCTGCTTTGGGGAATTCTTCTTCAGCCTTAAGAGCAACTGTCCTTGATTTTCCTCCTTTCCTCTTGCTTCTTTGTTCCATCTCCAGCTCATGAGTCTTGAGCATTCCATAGATTTCGTCAAGAGTTGTTTCATCAAGATTGTAGTTGTCTCTTATTGTCGTTGCCTTCAAATCCCAGCATTCAGGAAGAGCTAACAGGAACTTAAGGTTTGAATCTTCAAGATAATACTCTTTATCAACCAATGACAAATCATTCAAAAGTTTGACAAATCTATCATATAAATCATTCAATGACTCATTAGTCTTTGAGTCAAAGTGTTCATACTCTTGAGTGAGTATTGTCTTCCTGTTCTTCTTAATTGTGTCAGTTCCCTGACACCTTGTTTCCAGAGCATCCCATATCTCCTTAGCAGTCTTGCAGTTGATTACCCTGTTTGACATTACATTATCAATGGCACTATGCAGTAAATGTCGTACCTTAGCATCCTTAGCAATTGATGCTATGTCTTCAGCAGTATAATCACTCTTCTCCTTTGGTACGGTCTTTGCTGCTTCACCTGCAACTGCAACTGCGAGCTTGGTTGGTTTGTGAGGGCCTTCCTTGATTCTATCAAGGTATTCTGGATCTGTTGCTTCCAGGAACATGGTCATCCTTACCTTCCATATGAGATATTTAGATGGTCTCAGTATGGGAACTCTGATGGTCTCATACCGACTCTGAATTTGTGTCTTTGGTGGTTCCTCAGTTTTGGTAGGCTTAGTTGGAGTTTCTGTGTCCGACATGATTGTGTTTGGATCTTCAACTGTATGTATGTTAACAGATAGGCTCTGATACCAATTGTTAGGTCACACACACACTGTAGAGGGGGTGAATACAGTGTATAGTACACCCAAATCGAACTTTAAGAACTTAAGTAACAGAAAACAAACTTTATTGAAACAATAAACTCTGTTACAGTATGGAACTGTTACCTCTCAGTGATGAACAAATATCACGAGAGCTGCTAGGGTTACAATGAATAATCTTCTCTAATAATGATAACACATATAGTGTAAACCCTATGTCTGTGTTTATATACTACACAGTTACAAGATAATCACTAATTGATATGGAATATAATTCTGCTTCCTAAAATATATCAATCAGATATCTTTTCTTCCAAGTATTCCATTCTTTACAGAATTCCTTCTTCATGCATATCTCTTCTTATGTTCATCTTGATCTTCTTCCCTTTAATCAGCTACTGTCCTTATCTGATCGTCCTTCAGCACTTAAGTTCTGATATCTATCTTCTGATGATTATCTCCTGATAACATAAGTACTGATATCCTTAAGTCCTGACTTCCAGTATAAGTACTGATCAACAGTTAAGTACTGATTTATCCTGTTCAAGTAAGATCTGAAAGCTAAACATAAAATATATTAGCCATGACATTATCAAATATATCTAACAATATACATATATTTACTTATTTAATTACGAATTTTAATTACAAGAACTTCAAAAATTCATAATAAAAAATCTATACATCATAAAATTATAAAAAAAATACCCAGACGATCTACAACACTTGTAGAACCCAGATCAATATTCAAAATTATTCTGAGAAACGATTTCTCATCAGACAAAATTAATCCATGATATAACTTGTAAAAATCATAACTAATTCATACAAGCACATAAAATTCTGAAATTTTTACCACATATCTATATGCATACAACCTATGCTCTGATACCATTGTTGGATTTTAATCGTAGCGGGGGCATGACAAAACACTTTTACACATATAAAATCCAGATAAAAGCATATAAATCGTGGTAAAAACATAGGGATCAAATCTAACCTTTAAAATAATTTGGAGACAACGATCAGAGATCCTTAGAAGTTGCTCCTCAAGTGTGAAGCACTCCACCGGTATCCATCAAGAAAACGATGTTAAGGAGGAGGAAGGAGGTGGAGAGAATTGGGTTTTCCAAACTTTTTGGGTTTTTGGGGTTGGAATAAAATTAGGGTCTATAATAGTATACTTATAGGCAAAATTTTCAGCTGAAATTTTCCCATAAATAATATTATTATTATCCCATTTATTATTCTCATTAATAATTAAAACACCTTTTAATTATTAATCCTTTTTCTAAACACTTTAGAAATAATTCTCTCTCTTTATTTAATTTCAAAAATTAAATCCTTTAATTAATAATATTAAGAACTTTTCTTAATTAATTTATAATCAATTAAATATCATTTAATCAATTATTAAATTTGCCAATTAATTATTTATTTCATAAATAAATAATTATCAGCCATTATTAATTAATTCCTCCACCATTAAATCATCCTCTTTTTATGGTATGACCCTGTAGGTTCAATATTAAGCCGGTAGAAGAAATAAATAATAATAAAACTATTTTATCATTATTTATATAAATTCTCTAATTTATTAAATATGTTTAATTAATTAATCACATTTATTCTACATCGTGAGGGATACTTCTCAGCATATCGCGAATATCCGGATAATATGAATTCACTGCTTAGAATACCAAGAACCTATTCAGTGAATAGTTACCGTACAATAAACTCCTTCTACCCTACAATGTCCCGATTAAATACAAGGCATGGATCTCGTGTCAAGCCTATCTAATCCAATCACTTGCTTACCATTTACTATGCGTAGTTCTATGCAAATTAGAAACTCCTTTCTAATTTCATTTACTCTGGCCAGAGATTCCTGAACTAGCATAAGTGGATCAGCCTTGAACATTCGCTTCCTTCACTGGAAGGGGTAGATCCTTTATTGATCATACACTATCTTCGTATACAAATTTCTATACCCAGTAGAGCCCTAATAATTGTCCCTGGAGACTAAGAACTAAACCAAAGCATAGTGCAGTGTACACAAGATGACTATGATGACCTCAAGTCTAAGGATACTTGTACAACTATCACTATGTGAACAACTGCTGACACGTGAGTGAACTCCATCAGTTGTTCAGCTGTGCGAGTCATGTTCAGTGAACTTATTCTATAATAAGCACCTACATACTAGCTATAGTGTCACCACACAAATGTCTATGAGAACAGACATCCTTCATAATGAAGCAAGCATAGTATGTACCGATCTCTGCGGATTATTAATTACCAGTTAGTAATCCTACGACCAGGAACTATTTAAGTTTAGAGTTATCATCTTTTAGGTCTCACTATTATGATCTCATCATAATCCATAAAAAGCTTTACTCTAAACTATGATATATCTTATTTAAACACTTAAATAGATAGAGCCCGTAATAAAAACAAAACAAGTCTTTTATTAATATCAATGAAATCAAAACAGATTACATAAAAAGTTATTCCTAAATCCTAATACATGATTGGACTTAGGACATATTCCTTTCACATTCCCTGCAACATGAAAGTGATGAAGAGTTGCCACAAATTGAGAATTGATCTCATAGAATTAAAAGTTGGTTCTATATCTAAAAGGGAAAATGATCAACAGTCTATGAATTCCATTTTATCTGAAAATTCTCATTCTACTTCTGCAAAATCAGTTAACAAGAAGAAATTGCCCAACACAGCTTGGGTAACTAAACACAATTAATCCTCATTGTGTGCAGGGCAAAGGAAAGAAGGTCATATGGATCATTGATTGTGGATCTTACAGGCATATGACAGGTGATAAGGTCCTGCTATCACAATTTGAGGAGATGGCTGGCCCTTTGGTGACCTTTGGAGATAACAGTAAAGGATTCACAATGGGATATGGCAAGATTTTTTCTGGAAATGTTGTCATTGAAGATGTAGCACTAGTTGCTAGACTGGAAGTAAATCTCTTAAGTGTTAGTCAATTTGCAGACAGAGGTTTTCAAGTTGTTTTCAACAAAGGAGATTGTGTTTTTATTAGCAAAAAGACTGGTGAAATTGCTCTTAAAGGAGTAAGAAATGGAAGCTTGTTTGTTGCAGACTTAGACTCAACAAATAAGGATAGAATGTGTTGTTTCTACACCAAGGCATCAGAAGAGCAAAGCAAATTATGGCATAAGAAGCTATCTCACCTGAATTTCAAAGCAATCAACACCTTAGTCAAGAATGAGCTTGTGAGACACATGCCCAATCTGAAATTTGTTCAACTGGAAGTTTGTGAAGCTTGTCAGAAAAGAAAGATGAAAAGAACAAGTCATAAGTCAAAATCTGTGAATTCCATAAGTGCACATCTGCAACTTATTCACATGGACTTGTTTGGGCCAGTAAATGTCTTGTCCATTTCAAGGAACAAATATGCCCTTGTCATGGTTGATGATTTTTCAAGATTCACTTGGGTTGAGTTCATGTACTCTAAAGATGAAACTCCAAACATTATAATTGAGCACATCAAGAAAATTGAGAAGCAAGCTGAAGGAAAAGTTAGTGTGAAAAGATTGAGGAGTGATAATGAAACAGAATTCAGAAATTCAACATTAAGTGAATTTTGCAAAAGCAAAGGTATTGTTCAAGAATTTTCAGCAGTTAGAACACCTCAACAGAATGGAGTAGTTGAGAGGAAAAATAGAATATTGGTTGAAGCTGCTAGAACCTTGCTACAAGATGCTCAGTTGCCAACCAGTTTCTGGGAAGAGGCTGTTAATACTGCATGCTACACTCAAAACAGATATCTCATAAACAGAGCTCATGGCAAATCACCTTACTCAATCATGTCTAACAGGAAGCCTACAGTGAAACATCTACATGTGTTTGGAAGCAAGTGTTATATTCTAAAAGAAAACTCTGAATATGTAGGAAAATTTGACTCTAAAGTTTTTGAAGCAATTTTTCTGGGATATTCATTGGAAAGAACAGCCTACAAAGTTTATGTGATTGATCAAAAGAAAATTATGGAAAGCACAGATGTGACATTTGATGATGACAAGTGTCCAGGCTTGGAATGCCTTGATGTAAATGATGTTGAAGCCCTTGCATTTGAAAATCTAACCATTGATAGTGATTCTGATGAGGAAGATGGAGTTGTGGCACAACAAGTGACATATGAAGAGACCTCTGAATAAAATCATGGGAATGAAAGCTCTCTTCAGACACCTGAATTTGATGGCACAAACTCAGGGGGAGAAGAAGAGAATGGAAATGACAGTCATGGTAATACTGAAGAAAATGATGAAGGCACTAGTCAACCGACACACACTAGAAAGTGGGATAAGAGTCATACTGTAGAAGCCATTATTGGTGATCCCTCGGCTGGTGTGAGAACTAGAAGTGCAATTGCTAATGAATGCGTATATGCATGTTTTCTATCTCAAGTAGAGCCCAAGAAAACTGAAGAAGCCCTATTGGATCCTGATTGGATATGTGCTATGCAGGAGGAGCTGAATCAGTTTGAGAGAAACAAAGTCTGGAAATTAGTTCCTGCACCAAAGAATAGAAGCATAATAACAAAATGGATGAAAATGGAATTGTTACTAGAAACAAAGCAAGGTTGGTTGCTAAAGGCTACTCACAAGAAGAGGGAATTGACTATGATGAGACTTTTGCTCCTGTTGCAAGACTAGAAGCAATAAGAATTTTTCTGGCCTTTGCTGCACACTCAAATTTCAAGGTGTATCAAATGGATGTCAAGAGTGCTTTTCTTAATGGTGAACTAGAAGAAGAAGTTTATGTGCAACAACCACCTGACTTTGAAGATCCAGAATTCCTTAACTTTGTTTACAAATTACTCAAGGCTCTATATGGACTGAAACAGGCACCTAGAGCCTGGTATAACACACTGTTAGTATTTCTACTCAAACATGATTTTACCAGAGGTACTATTGATAAGACTCTCTTCTACAAGAAGCATGGTGAAGATATGATCCTAGTTCAAATCTATGTGGATGATATCATCTTTGGATCTACTAATGAAAAGCTATGTCAAAGATTCTCTAGGCTAATGAAGAGTGAGTATGAAATGAGCATGATGGGAGAATTGAGTTACTTCCTTGGCCTTCAAGTTAGTCAAAGAAGTGATGGTATTTTCATCAGCCAAACCAAATATGTGAATGACTTATTGAAGAAATTTGGTATGGTGGATAACTCACCTGCATCTACACCAATGTCTACTGCAACCAAGTTGGATGAAGACAAGAAAGGCAAGAGTGTGGATATTTCAAGCTACATAGGGATGTTTGGATCATTGCTTTATTTGACTGCTAGTAGACCAGACATCATGTTTGCTACTTGTCTATGTGCCAGATTTCAAGCCAATCCAAAGGAATCACATTTGATGGAGGTAAAAAGGATTTTCAGATACTTAAAGGGAACTCCTAACTTGGGATTATGGTATCCTAAGGGAACTGGTTTTGAAGTTGTTGGACACACAGATGCAAATTTTGCTGGATGCAGGGTTGATAGGAAAAGTACTAGTGGAAGCTGTCAATTTCTTGGTCAAAGACTTGTATCCTGGTATAGTAAGAAACAACAATCTGTGTCAACTTCCACGGCTGAGGCTGAATATATAGCTGCTAGAAGTTGTTGTGCTCAGGTGCTTTGGATTAGAAATCAGCTAATGGACTATGGTCTAGTGTTACACAAAATTCCTATTATGTGTGACAATACTAGTGCCATATCTATAGTAGCTAATCCAGTTAATCATTCTAGAACAAAGCACATTGATGTTTGATATCATTTTATCAGGGAACATGCTGCAAATGGTACCATTGAGCTCATTTTTGTTCCAACAGAAAAATAATTAGCTGACATTTTTACTAAACCTTTGGATGAAGCAACCTTCACTAGACTTGTGAGTGAAATTGGAATGCTCAATTCTTCATCTTAAGGCAAGAACTCAGCTAATGTGTTGCAGCAGATTAATTTCTAATAAATCAACCTAGTTTGATTTAATTGGAAATTAACTGAAATATGAATTATAAATATTTCAGAATCTCTGTATATTTATCTTTCTTAAAAACTCATAATTAACTTAGAATATTTCAAAATTCTAAGTAAACTACTTAGTTCTTAATTTACATCTTAAATGTGTAAAATTAACACAAGACAAAATTAAAGTACTCAAAGGTATAGAGAACTGAGTTCTCGATAAGTCAAAATGACTTATCGACAAGTCATTTTAGAGTTGTCGAGTGAGTCCTCGACAAGTCTATTTACAGACTTCTCGAATGACTTCTCGATAAGCTCTATTATGACTTATCGATAAGACCATGTAGAGTTCTCTAATAGTGTTAACTCACAGAGTTCTCGACAAGGATATTTTGAGACTTATCAATAACTCAGTACTAAAATAATTTAATTCAATGAATTATTTTAGATAAATACTTTTGGAAAATTTATTCTGATTTCGATTTGATTTAATTCAAATAAATTAGAATTATTTCAATCCTTTTTGGACAAACTGGGCATTTATCAGAGTTCTCGATAAGTCATTTGACTTCTCGAATATACCTTTTTCATATTCAAAATTACTTATCGATAAGTTTAATATCAAACGTTTATTTGACTTATCGATAAGTATTTTACTTTTTATATAAATACCCAGACTTCTCCATTAATCTTAACTTGGAATTTCTCAAAATTCTAATTAAACTGAATATTTATTACTTCATATATTCAGTATATGAACTTAATAAATAACAGATCAAAAGAAACAAAAAGTATGAAAAACTGAACAAATTTAATTCATAAATCATGTTCATAAAAATACTTTTGACATACTTTGTCTCTAAATTTTTCTGACTTATTGACACATTTACATGTTTATATGATTTCTTGCTTACGTGGAAATCTGTTAGTCCAATGTTAGTAGACTAGTATATTATTTGTGTTGTTTTGAGTATGCTGATAGTGATAAATTTATCTGATTACTTTTTGTGTAGGAAGTACGTGCTTATTTGCATGGGGAATAGTTACTCTTTAAAATAAACTAATATTCTCGAGTACTTGCATGGGGAACAGTCACTAGTCATTTCTAGTTGTCTAGTAGGCTTATGTGATTATTACTCCTATTATTCGGGCAACTCAAGAGTCTCTTGGTTTCTATCTTTACTCCCTCTATAAATTAAAACGCTTCACTCTTTATCACTCACCACTCTCCTACTCTCAACAAACATCAAATTTCAAACTCACCTCCTGTTTATCTCTCTCTCTCATTCAAATGGATGCCCCAGTCTTCTACAGACTTGTTAATGGAGCTTATCAACCGGTCCATCATTTGGATGATGATCTAGTGTATTTTGATCCTATCGGACTTCGTGTCCATCTCAAGGGGATTGTTTACAGCCCCTTTGATATTCCACTTGAGGTCTCTTACGAACTCTCGTGGAATGATCAAATCAACATTCTTTTATTTGAGATGGAAGCCTCTTTCGAGCAGGAGAGACGAACCAGGGTGGCTGAGCAGCAATGCCTTGCTGCTTTGGAGTTGTAGGAGAGGATCATCTATCTTGCACACTCCATGTCCAGAGCTTACCATCGCAGGGCAAGGAGGTTGGAGGCCGAGAAGAAGGAGTCTGAATTAAAGTAGTTAGGATTAGGATTTACTTGTTAAATCTATGTCTTAATGTACTATGTATTTTTAAATGAAAGTTCCGATTCTTGTCTGAAAGTTCTGATTCTTGTCTTGAAATCTTTTGTTTGTGTAATAATTACTATGTGCTCATATCTATATTAAATTTTGTCTTCTCTGCAAAAATGCTTTCAACCAATATATCTTGCAATGTATTTGTCTAATGAACTCCAAAAAGAGACAGTTGTTCAATGCATTACAGGTCTAACACAAGACATCAACAGGGAATTCAAATAATCAATTCACAGGTATTAGTGCTAAAACTGCAGCTAAAACAATTCAAAACCAAACTGTGGTTTACCCAGGCACAACATCACAAACACAAACTCAAACACAATCCCACTCAGGTGACTCTCAAAAGCCACCTGTTTTACAAAAGGACAACAATTTCATGATGATCTTCAGATTGTTCTGTTGTTTGAGAAAAGAATCCACCAAACATGAAAGTTTATCAGTTTACTGAATATTTCATGAGTGTTTCTCTTGCACCTTCATGTGCACAAATAGTCTTCACAGACTGAAAGGTTTGAGGGTAGTACTCCTGAGGGGGAGCTATCTAAATCCTCTCCAATTCAATTGGAGGTTCCTCAAGAAGGAACAACTCCCCTCATAACTCTAGCAGAAGCTGTCTTAGCAGCCAAAACTAGAAGAACAATTTCCTATGACAATATCATAAGAAGGGCAATCTTATCACATTTATGTGAAAGTGCTCTGCAAGGTGCACAAAGGTTTGAGGCTGGTGTACATGACAGTAACCCAGTCAACTCCTCTCCAATTCCAATGGAGGTTCCTACTACATGTGGTGAACAACAAACTGTCACAACCACAGAGCAATCTGTGAGTCAAACTGTGACCCCAGTCATAGTTGCTTATGCACTCATTTTTCTGGTGAAATGAGTATGATTAGCCCTATATGGTCTTCCTCTAATCATATGATCACATATTACCTCTTCTCAGCCACCTCTTATTTCTGTAGGTCAAACAACATTTGAGCCTTTCATGTGAGAATAAGAGAAAAGATTGAGTGAAAAACAAAACAAAATTAAGAGAAGGCATGATCCTTCTTGGCAAAAGGAGAGGTAGATGAATGTATGGATTTAGTAATCCTTGTGAGGGAACTCTGACTCTCAAAAGTCATGAGACTAGTGCAGTGAGAATTGGTGAGACTACTTATTCAAAGGAACAGAGAGCTTAGGACTTTTATCACTAACAGACTTTTTCTGCAAATCTAAGTGAAACTTTTTTTTTAAAATTCATCACCATGAATCTCGATGAAGCTTGAAGCTGCAGACAGTATTCCAAATGGACAATGACAGCAGCTTGAACAATGTGCATTTAGCTGGATTTTTCTTCCTAGAGATAATGTCAAAAAGGGGGAGAATATATCTAAATGCCAAAACAGCTAATGGATGTTGAATAAATCTAAATACAACTCAACAAAAGAAGACCTGATGGGAAGATTGGTTTTGGTTTCTGCATTTGGATAAAGTTTTGACATCATCAATCAGAACTTGTGCATAATTTCATAATGAACAAGTTGGGGGAGATTGTAATATATAGTAGATGATGTCAAAGATTACTAGAGCTAATAATGTCATCAACATCTATGATCTGAGTATATCAGAAGATCAGAAGAATTGAAGGCATCAGGCAAGAGAAGAATATCAAAGGATGGAAGATTTCTGAATATAAAAGCTGGCTCTTTATCAAGTTACATGATAGGGATGTTAGCTAGATATCCTAAGCCAGATTTGCTGAAACTAATAGAGGCTCTAACTGACACCCCCATCCTAGAAGAATTGGAAATACTTATGAAATTAAGAGCATAATTGAGAAAGAATCAGACAGCTCAGTCTTTACTTAATTATTGTAAACTGTCAAATGTCCAATGTACAAGTGTTGTATCATCTTTTGTATTATCTTATTTTCATTCTTTAACTTGGGGTTAGTCTTGTTAATAGGCATGAATTTGTGATAAGCAATCTTCTCACAAATTGGGGGAGATTGTTGTGCAAGACATGCCTATATCATAACAAGACTAAGTCACACTGACAACCCTGAGATTAGTTGTATTGTAACCTTAATCTGTAATTCATACTTGTAACACTTAATGTCTGTAAAATGTAAATGGACCAGACTGGAGCATTTTTCTCTAAACAGTGTCAAACCTAAGAATTCTATCTGGAAGAAGATCAAGAAGATCATGCCTCAGAAGAATTATGAAGAAGCTTGGAGTTGAATAAATCTGTTTGGTGTAAAACATTCTAAGTCAAGATCTCTACAAGTCACATAATTAGTGTTATAGAGAAGTCATTCAAGAACTCAGGAATTGCCTATCGAGAACTCATGAATTGCCTATCGAGAACCCATGAACTGTCTATCGAGAACTCAGGAAATGCTATTGGAGATATCGATAAGTCAGATACCCATTCGAGAACTCAGAGATATCGACAAGTATACATTCATTAGAGAACTCTGAGTTATCGATAAACCAAAGTCCATTAGAGAACTCTGAGTTATCGATAAACCAAAATTCACTAGAGAACTCAGAGTTGTCGATAAGTCAAGGCAACAATGAAGTTTCAGAGATATCGACAAGCCAACATGCCTATCGAGATGTCGAGTTCTCTACAGCTTAATTGGAGATCTCGAAGTGAAGAAATTTCTCTAAGTACAGAATTGCAGAACAGTTTAATATCCAAGGTTGCAGATCAACAAACAATTCACATAGCTGGATTGATAAGTCTACAAAAAGCAGCTTGAGAGATGTGCAAGATCAATGACAAAGATTAACTGACAGAGGAGATTAAAGTAAACACGGGATGCTTAAGATATGCTATGCTAGAAACGGAAGATTTGCTTTTCTATAAATAGAAATGACAAGTGACAGTTTAGAAAAGCTAATAGCATGTTTATTATCCACTGTGTAAACCAGCAGTTAACTGAGTTATAAAGTTAACACTGGTCCTCTAGTTAAGTAGAACAATCAAAATAGAAAATTGTGTATCCTCTCTCAAGAAAGAAGCTAAGTTCTAAAATAAGAACTTAGAGATTTTGTAGCAAAACACTGCTTGATTTTTAATATAAAATTAAGTGAGTTTTGAAGATCTTTGTTTTACATATTTGCACAGTTATTTATGTTTAACATCTATTCTACTAAATCATTGATAAAAAACAACTGCTAAATCCTAAGTCGATCAAAAATCAAACATTTAAGCCAAAACACATTCACACCCTCTGTGTTGTATTCATACCTAACATCTACCTAAATTGAAACCCATATCTGACATAAAATCTATCGTGTAATTTCGTGTTCGTGTACATTCGTGTTTTGTGTACCAAAAATTAAAACTCATATCCATATTTTTCATGTCGTTCGTGTACCAAATTGACCGCTCTACTCAATACATCATTAAATCATTTTTAATTAAAAACAACTTCAAAATATATCATACATACTTATTCTCACGAAGGATAAATAAAATAACTCAAAAATTAAATACAGAAAACACATATCACTCAAAAATAAGTATTTTCACAAAAATCAAGATAAAAACAATAACGAGGGGAGGAAAGTTATATGAAGATCACCTTTTTATGTCCCTGGACATCACCTATGTTCAACAATCAAAATACTATGAAATATATTATTTTGTGAAGCATGTCGTACAAATATCACTAATTCATTAAAATTATTGAAACTTATTTAATTTTAATAAGTATAATGTGTATGTTCTGCAATTTGAACAAATATTCAGCAAATTATAACTGTTTCGTTGAATAAAATATTTTGTAATGTTCTCCGTTTTGTAATGTTTTACATTTTATAATGTTTAACATGCAGTATATGTATGACGTTCAAGATTTTGAATAAAATAATAATATTTGTAAAATATAATTTAAAATATAATATATTTAATAATATTTTGATGTAAGATTTTAGTTATAAAACATAAGTGGTCTGTCTACGTATAAATTGACTCGTAACGAGACGGTAGATTATTTTAGAAAGCAAAATTGGAAAAGTGATGAGAGCTTTTCTCAAAATTACATGCTAATGTAATACGTTGAATTGCGATTTCGAATAAAAATGATATAAGCTGATCAAATTTATTATCATTAATTTGTTGCTAACATTTTAATCGTCCCCGAAAGCGCGGTTTTGCTGCAATTTTAACATATAATATGAGTATAAATAAATAGGCTTATTTTTGGAGCGCAATGAGATAACTAAGTGGCTAATAACTTATTTTTTGTCATCCCCGATTTATGTTCGATTCTCACTCACCCCGAGATTTATTAACTCACCCCGAGATTTATTAGAACATATATTCAAAACTTTGCATATAAATCAAATTAGTAAAAAAATAGGATTATTTTTATAAAATACCCCATATATTTCTAATTATATATCTATTTTGATTTTTTAGAAGTTAAATTAATAAATTTTTAAATTAATATTAAAAAATAAATAAATAATTATTTTTAAAATTAAAAAATAAATTTTAAAATAGATTAAATATACTGTTTAATAATATTTTTTATTAGGCTTTTCAACTATAAATATAATTTTTGATTAAAGTTTGATTAAAATTAAAATATACGTGTATTTAGGGGGGACGTAATATGTGACGTTGGTTTTTAAATCTGGACCCCAAATACACGCGGGGTACTCGTCCGGACACTATAAACGATGCTTCATTTTCTTCATGAAAACTGCATGGGGGTGTACTGTATAATCGGTCTTTCTAATATGTGATTACGGGCACATAATACATTAAATTTTATTTATGAGTTTGGTGTATTTTTAGTGGTGAAGTTGTTGTAGATACAGGGGTCCATTAATATTTATGATTAGAGAACCAATCAAAATGCACCAAACTTAAACTTGAGAGTTAGTGTTTATTGTATGCTCTTGGACCGTTCTACAATATCTGCAAATCCCAAGTAGATCTCAATGTCTCAAAAGAGAGAACGAAAGATGAAGACCTTAACCCTTTCAAAAAGGCTTTGTTCGTCGCCATTTAACTACTCTTACATACATATGCACATACATATACACGTGCATTTCTTTAAAGAACCACTGAAATTAATAATAATTAACCACTTCATGTATCATGAAAAAATTTCACTGAATTTTTTTTTGAAAAATAATTGTTTATTTTTGAAAAAAAAATATTAAAGGAATATTTTTTTTTTCAAACTTTTCTTTCCAAAAAAACATTTTATCAATTTTTTTCGAAACTAAAGTTCTTGCAGTCAATGAAGGTATCTTAAATAGAATTGATTTTAAAAATATAAAATCACATAAAAAATTAAAAAGGCTTATTTGCAATAAATTTTTATTTTAAAATAAATATGTATACAGAGGCATTATCAAAAAAATATTATGCTAAAATACGTATCTATTTAATAAAATAGTAATTAATTTTAACTTCTAATTGTCATATCATTTTGTTCTGTTAAATATATTGACAAGTAAAAAATATTTTCAGTTGATATTTTTTTTAAATATTAAAACTTTTGCTTGACAATTTTATCCATGTGATATATTTACACAATAGATAATGCCACGGGCCTTGGAATTTTTATGAAAAAATTTGTTATTAGAGCATCTCGTAATTAAATTTAATAAAATTTCTAATGCTCCAACACCAAGTATCTAAAGATTAGGTGAAATACTGTTAAAAAAATTTACATATGTTATGTTGTATAAATTATTAATTTTATAATGATATTATTTTCTTATAAAATATTAATATTAGATACTGAATATTTATTTTCCGTTAAAAAATGATCTACTCAAATAAAAAATTATTTGAGAGTTTGTAATTTTACTTATTTTTATTAAATATTTCCAATCACAAGGTTAGATTTTAACTAAATATGTTAATAATAATATATGTTTTAGAATTAATGGAAAATATTTTTTAATATTATTTTGTACTCCATCACGTCTAAGTCCAACCGAGACTTATTGTTGTTTGGATAGGAAGGTTAATAAAAATCATAATTGAATGAGAAAAGGTAAAAAAGTGAGAAAAGTTAAAATTAATTAATATCTAATATATAAAATGATGGATGCTAGTTAATTTTTATATTATAAAATTTTATTATTTTTAGTAATTTTTAAAATATATATAATTAGGAGGGACACCTGTAAAGTAAATTATATTGAATTGAAAGTGTATAGTATTCATTCGAATGACACTAAGAGAGTAGTATTTGTTTAACATAATGCCTATAATTTTGATTACTAAATTTTATAGTATTATATGATTAAGATTAATATTGAAAAGTTGTTGCAGGTTGAATATTTTAAATTAAATTGATGAAAATTTTATATATAATTAAAATTTATATTCTATAGGAAAGATAAGTTTCAAATCTAGAACAACATATTAAAAATTATTGTTTATAATAAAACAATATCAAATATAATAGTAATTATAATTGATTTTTTTTTAGTATTTCCATGAGCTGTAACTAGTTTTCTTGTAATAATTATAATAACCCCTATATATACAAATATTTCAAAAAATATAAACCGAACAACTCATAAAAACGAGTGTTTTTCTTGTCAAAAACCCTTAAAAATTTTACCCAAGAAAACAAATATGATTTTATTACAATAAATAATGGAGAAGAGGAGTAGTAATATTCAAAGCATGAAAGCAAGCAAGCTACCTAATATTAATAGTTGTTTAAGTATATTATTACTTACAAAACAAACAACATTCTCTCTTTCTCTGTATCTATATATATTTTCTCTCTCTAAAGCTAAAGCTTCAATTTTTGTATTGCTTATCAACAATTCCACTCAATTTAAACCTTGCAAGTGTCTCTCTCCTCTTTCCAAATCTTTCCCACATCCTACAGCAATTAATTTTTAATATCTAGCTTGTGGGGTTTGGTAAGATTATGGCCATTTTACTTTTCAAGAATTCCCTAAATTCTAAAATCTTGATTTTTTTGATCTGGGTATTGATTAAAACTGCATTTTTTGTGTGTTTTGTTTGCAGGGTTTGATTTTGGTTTTGACTTTCTTGATGGGTGATTGTGGATCCTCTGTTCTGCTCAAGGTTTGATTTTTAATTGATTGCTATTTAATTCTGTTTTTTTTTTCTTTTTGTTTGATTGTTCATGAGTTGAATTCTTTTGAGGTATTTTTTAATTAATATGAATGTATGATCATGAGCTTTTCTTGTTATTATGCATCGAGTTGATGAAAGAAAAGAGCAAGCTTTGATGATCATTGAGCTTTTGTTTTTGTTGTGTCACAGTCACTCATGAATTTGTTTATTATGCAGAAGCTTATCAAAATTAATTGATTTGCTGATAATCCATGAATAAAGTCTAAGGTGAGCTTTTTCAATCTCTCTGTCTCCCTTTTTTGGTTTTCTTCTTTTTCCTTTTTGTTTATGTTATGTACAAGATCAGTCTTTTTCTATTAGAGGAAACAAAGATGGTTCAATAAGTTAATCTACTCCTAGTTCCTCGTGACTTTTCCTTCTACTTTGTTGGTGGATCGGTACTCAGATTCACCTATTTATGACTTGGCCAAAACCGTAAGTACCTATATGTCCGGCTCGGAAATATGGTTTGATGAGTGTAAGATGCACGCAGAACTTACATTAACTCCAGGAAATGGACTCACCTTTTTTAAAGTTAATAAAGGTGAAAAGCCTATTGACTGTACCATATGACTAATGTCCTCTAGAAAAAGTCAATTGCAAGAATTTTATGCACTTGCCATGTAGGGAATGGTGTGTCTTCTGATATCAGTGGCGATGATGGAAAAATTTAGCAGTATTGCTTATTTTCTGCTGTTCATTATGTGATTGCTAATTATGTGGTGTTGTGCTATTCATATGTTTTATTTTGCGGGAGATGTAGTTATAAGTTTTGCATGTAGTTACTTAATTCTATCATTTGTAAATCAATACAAAAGAACTATATAATTGAAGATATTTGTGTACTCTCTTTGCAACTGGTATCCTGGTACGCATTACTCTTTGTTCTCTAATCTCTCAATTTTGTAATCTAGGTTTGTGAACAGAGGAAGCCACCTTATAAAATATGGGATGCTTTGCGTCTACCTCAAAGCATTCAAGTGAAAACAGGCGAAGGCCAGTCAATATTGGTGAAGTAACGGTTTTTGTTCCTGGATTAAGAATTCCTAAGCCTGTAGATTTTTCTCAGTCACTAGGTAACAACTTGTCAAAAAACTTGGTGGAACGCTTATCAGCTCTTAGAACCCGAGTAGTCGTAATGGCTGGGCAAGAAGGTCCAGCAATCACGAGAACAAAGAGAAGAAGTGCCACTCAGCATGGTAAATTTTAGACACTTTGGGTTGCGGTGTTACAGGTATGACTTATATTGACATCTACGGTCACCTGCAGGAGGATCAACACTAGGAGATCTTATTCAGGCTCTAGATGATTATCTGCCAGTCCTTATGGGATTGGTCAAAGCAGGTAAATCTTAAACAGTATACCATTTCTGAAATGTTGCTGGAATGCAGCTCCTATAACTGCTTGTACTAATTTCCCGTTTGTCTTTATGTGTAGGGACATCATTACAACACAAGGCACAATTTGTTTGGGTCAATCAGGAGGATGAAGTAGAGGTGAATTTTCTACTTCTTCACATAATTATATCTATCTCTCTCTTTTCTTTAAGAGAGAATCCTTACCTACTTGGGTATTATTCAACTGGTAGGAAACACCAATGTTCAGTGCCTGGTACGAAGTATTGTCAGTTTTGCACTTAATGGCAGCATTGCTATTCTCACAAGCTAACTTGCTGCTTCTTCCCAGAACATCAAGTGATGGACATCAACCAAAAGTTTCTGAAGGTGGGTGATTTTATTGTACTATATTAATGCCTGGAAATTGCAAGTGCTTGTAACCGCTCTAATGTACTTGGATTTCCTACATTCACATCCATCTCTAAAAGTGTGAATCTGAAACTAAAACATATAAAGCAAACTTTTTGGCTTCTGAAAATTCTATAAGAGGGCATTTAGAAACTTGCATTTCATTTCAAATGAGGAATTTCAAATGACAAGATTTGAGTTGTCATTTCAAATTCTCATGTTTATACTAATATTTGAATGTCCTGGATTTCAAATGAAATCCAAATCCAAATTCTCAAACAGCTTATTTGATCAAATTCAGAATTTCAAATGAAATCCAGTTTTCCAGACGGGCCATAAGTGATTTTAATGTCTGATGCTGTATAGGCAGAAAAGTATTTAGTAATTTGGTTTGTGTCCCTCGGTCTTTATTCTATTAGATTATATGCCCGATTTTCTTTAAGATTACAAATTTCTGTTAAAATATTTGAGGAACTATTGATTTTCCTTTTGATACAATAAATGACCAGCAAATATCTTTCTATAAAAATGTTAGACACCATTTCTTTCTTTTGTTAAGGATACCTGATGTTGTCTATAGTGCACAAGCAATTTTGGTTGTTGAACAAATGCATACAATTCATTTAACAACAGACCTGCCTGTATGTGGTTTCTCTGTGCATGGAAAATATAAAGACTTGTAGGCAACAATTATCACTTTATCGTATTTATGTTATGCACATTAGACTTATACAGGTGAATGTGCAATAAATCGAGCTTCTGTGAGCAAGTGCAAATCTACTGTATTCTGCATCTTTTATTTTTAATAAAAAAAATTCTTTTATGCAAAACACAGCTTTACTGAGTGGCGGATCTAGCTTCTATTTTAGCACAAGGGGTCCAATTTCTAAATCAATGTTTTTATTTGAACAAGCACTAATTTAAAATTTTCATGTATAAATTGGAGGATATGCATATAGTAATTTGCATAGGTTGATAATTATTTTTTGTAGAAAGTGTTCCTTTGTGCCTAATGTTAAAGACATGTACAAACGCTAGTGTTTATGTTCGTCAATGTAGAAACGCTAGTGTGTTATTCCATTGTTAAAGAAACTGTTTCCTTGTTGAAAATTACATTATCTTTACTGTAAAAAAAGGCCTTTAATGTTTTGAAGTAATGCATTTTAGATTGTATGTGGGACCTTATAGTGATGCCTAGAAGGTTTCTTTGTTGACATTGTGGTTTCTCTTCTATTTCTTTATCATGTTGTAGTAAAAGAAACTCTTGGTATACAGAGTATTGCTTTACATGTCGATATGCAGTCATGAGTATCATCTCTATTGTATTTCAATGTTCTTTTGTGCATTGTATATATTTTTCTCTGAGGATTATATAATTTTACAGAAAGCAGGCGATCTTCCATTGATATCTTCTTGAAGGCAGCTGGATACCTTGATTGTGCGATCCACCAAGTTCTACCGCAGTTGCCTCCTGAACTTAGGTTGGTAATAAAATCTTTTTATTTTTCTATTTTTAACAGAAGACATATTTTTAACCATCCTGATGCTTGCCTTTTTACTCATTTGGCTCTCTGCTTTTAGGAGAGATCTACCAGTTGATCTTACGGAAGGTGTTCTACAGGCACTCTGTCTTCAAGCGTTAGGACAGGTACTCAAAATCATCTCTTTAAACCTTAAATATAAACCTTGGATATTGACTATATTATTTGTACTTCAATTATGATGTACAGACAGCTGGCGTATTTTGGTATTCTATGTCCATATGTGTTTATGTATGTATGAGGTTATTTATCCATTTGTTTTTAATTTCGATTAGGGTGTTGATATACAACTTGGACTTGCGATTGATAGTACAAAAGCCACTCTTGCAGTGAAGCGTAGGCTTGCATGTGAAATGGTAAAGTACTGGCAGCAGGTATATTTTGGACCTTGTCAATCAGACATATATTTAAAGCTGCCAATTTTACACTTCGTTTCTTCTTTGATTAATATTGTGCAGTGGTATGATCCATTTTCATGTATGCTTACATGTGTACTTTAGACATGCCAAACCACACATACGCACTTTTAATAATTTACTTGCAAACATATCATATAACAATGCCATCACATATGTGTTTCAGATTATACACGTGAAGACATTTTTTCCGAAAGTCAATGCATATGACATACTCACAATATTTAGTATAAATTCAAATTTCGGGATGTTAAAACTTTTTAGGTGTATATATACATTTCAAATATTGAATCCGACTCCCATAGTGACTCCCGTAGTCCTATTTGATGCATAATGCAACATTTTATGTTTTTACTGAAAGGACTGTAGAGTTTTCTACAAGCAGCCTAAATTGCAAATTTAAGTCTCTCGTTGGAGATCGTCTGCTTAATCCCAAGGTAAAAACCTGAATATAGGTTGTATAATTCACGATCTCGTATTTTTAAAGTAAAACCAATAGCAATCACAGTTCTTCAACATTCACCAACAAGTTGACAAAATGAAATAAAACAGTGCTATAAAAATAATGAAATTGCTTAAGTTCTAAGACCACAATGTGTACAAGAAAGAGAGGGAAATGTGAAAGTGAACACGGAATGAACTGCAAATAGAATCAGTATGTGGAACTAGATAGCCTTTAATGTGTAGGATATACAAACACTAATTAGGTATGGAACATGTTGAATGTTTTATGCATACCTGATGAGTTGGTGCTACCATATCCTGCATAAACTAAACCTATAGGATTTATAATCAATGGTGAACAAAAGTTACCCACACTTTTAAGAAAGTAATTGTTTTTTCTTAATATTAATACAACTTTATAAGATGTTTCCGCTAATATTGCCTAATCCTTCAGAATTTTTAAAGGTCATTTAGTTGGCTCTTTGTCATCCTTATTCAAGCTTCTAGTACACTATTGATCAATTAAAAGATAAATAAGAAGTAAAAGGTAGCAGCTTGTAAAGCATTAACTTTGAAGAATTATTTTAGTGATAAAAAATTCAGATAAAGAAATTGAAATTTTGTCATATTAATATAAAGTCTCATTCCCACTATCATCGCAGTCATTTCATGTGTATATTGAGCACCTCTTTAATATCTTTGTGAATTTTCTAGCCTGATATACCTTAAAACCCTGAACACCAGCATAATGTGATATCTTGAATTGATTTTTGACACTCCAAATAAGTTACAATTAGAAGATTTCTTAAATAATATTTCTTACCCATGTCAGTTGAATTTAGAACAAATATTCTATAGATTTAGTCTCATCTGCCTTTCAAGATTGGATTTATCATAAGATATACTGGAATGTTGATACTTAGCCATAGTCTACGTCCTATATTTTCAACCATTGTAGGTGCATGACTGTAGTCTGATTTGCATTCTGTTCTTTGTATTGCTAGGTAAATAGATTGTTTTGAAACTGTTTGTTTACTGCCCCCTGTCTAGATTCTGTAGTCCAGCCAAGTTTGGTTATAGTTCAAATTCTGCAGTCCATGTGATGACTTTCAGTTTTTTAATAGAGATGTATCCGAACGATAATTTGAAAATATCATTTTCTGCTTACTTTTTAGGCGCATGATAATATCACGAATATTCCATTGGCAAATGGTTGGGGAGAAAAACATAAGCTCTTTGTGAAGTGGAAATACAGTGAAGCGAGGGTAAGTCTCCTTTCTCTCTATATATGTATTATGTGTATATATCTATGCACATATATAATTATCATTTCATGTCAACCTCGAACACTAAACTGTGTTGGTTTGTTTTTATAAATGCCCCTATTAGATTTTCACATCTGCGCACATGTTTTCTTCTCCACTTCAAATGGACATGAATATATATGACCCCCAATTGCACATTGTCTTGTACACCAACTAAACAGTGGACATGGAACTAACATGATAAGGAACAAATAGGAATTTTGATACCATAATAAGCTATGTCTTAGAGTCTTTTGAATTGGTAAAGTTCCAGTCTTTCAACATCTGGATGTGAGGCAGTATATCTCATCCGTCGTTGATGCCGTATAAAATCAGAGGAAGGATACAAATGATGCCGAAGCCCGAAAGTATAATAATGTGACAAACTAATTACTTATCAGGTTTAATTGAATTCTTAATTCCAGCAACGTAACTTTAAACCATATTTTACAGTAAATAACGGTTTATTAGAGTCTTTCTTCAACTAAAGTGAGAAATATTCTGGAAGAATTTTCTTTTGCTGCTTGACCATAGTGGTTTTATTCAGTTCATGTTGCCAGATATTGGAATATAAGAAATTTGTGTATGGAGGTTGGGAATATACATGGTTCTTATAGTGAACCCAAATGAGAGAAAGAACACATGTAACTCCAAATGTTTAGAAGCTTATTAAGTTATTTGAATCTTGCAGGGATTTTGGTCAAGATTGTCCTTTAAAATAGTTATAGAATCAGACTGAGTTTGAAAGTTGAAACTGATGTTTACCTATGAACATCTGGTGGCATGGTGGTATATCATTGTTCTTTTTGTTGTTGAACTTACTTTAAATCAATCGCCAGAAGTTTAACCTGACTTCTTTCTTCAACGGGTTCAAAATTATGCTTTGGTTTGTGGTATCCATGTGCGAGGTATTTGATTTACTAAGTGTCTCGTCTCCTGTAGGAAGGTGAAAGATAAAAGAAACAGTTTTTGTAAATATATTTATGTGTATGCAATGTCGCTTTTTAGGCAGATTGGGAGGCCAACATTACTCTTTTTTTTAATCTGCCAATTGCTTAAATTAGGTGCTGATCGACCAAGTCAGTTTCTTTGTGTAAATAGAATACGCATTTGTTCTCATGGTTGCACCTTCATTGATTCCCTCATGTGCATTTGTAAGTGTTATTTAGGAGCAACTATTTTGTGCATCCATCTGAAATAAAAAAAGTGTCTAGGTGCAATTTGTAGTTACATGTTCATGATCATCAACATTTCCCCATTGTGGGTAGAATTGGATCCTCTCATCTATTGTGTGCCTCAAAGATTATTGAAGATGGTCAGCCTTTGTCTTGCATCAGCTAGACATATACAACCATAGGGAGCTTTGCTTGTGAACCCATTTTTACACCAAAAATAATGTAATGAATATTTAAGGGCATCTTTGTTAATAACAAGAAGTCATTATAATTCTACCATAACATTGATTCATATTTTTAATATACAACCTGATCACTATCAACATCAATGATTACACCTCCAGGCGGCCGCATATTATTACCACGGGTTGATACTTGACGAGGGGAACACAGAAAAATCACATGGGATGGCTGTAGCTGCTCTGCAAGCAGCTGATGAGTATCTTAAAGAAAGTAAGAAAACTTGTGAAGCTTTTAATGCGGCTCCTCCACTTTCAAGGTAATTTCTTCCCTGATTAAGGAATTTCTTCAATATCTGAATGCTTCACAGGGTCATTTATTTTGGTATAGAGGCAGTATTTCTGTCAGGTTTGTTAACCTTTACGTAGTGCACAATTAGTACTTCCTCTAATTTATAATTAGAAAAAAAATCTTAAACAATGAACTTGATTATTGCAGACCTTTTTCATTTTTTTTATTCCAGCATGTCTTTTATAACATCAAGTTGAGGTGAAGTAGTTGTGACATCATGGTAACAGGGACGTTAGGAATGCAATTTTACAGCTCTGATGTTGCACTACTACACTAACTCACATTTTGGAATTAGGAAAACGGAAATATGTATCTAACTTGAGACATAGCAACTGGAGAATAGAGGCTCTAGAATAAAAAAAAACAGGGCCATGTACAAGTGTATACCATCCCTTAAGAGCCCGAGGCATTATAACTTGTGTATTTATAACTAACAATAACAACATCAATATCATAAGACCCCCCCCCCCCCCCCAAAGGACCTTTCTCACTCTCTTCATCCCTGGATAAAACTGGAATGGGAAGTACGTTCAAATACCTCCATTGCACAGTTTACTATCATGTAATATAACTCTCTCGTAATTAATTATTGTAATTAATTATTTTAATGGCGTAATATTATTCTCGGATTCTGAATTTCTTTTCTCCTGACTCTCATCTAGATTTTGGGTCTCCACTTGCCCAAATTTATCGATGCCCACTAGGGGAAGAAAAAGATGTTCTGTTTGTTGTAACAATATATTAATTTATAAATGAACGTGTTAGTACTCATTTATGATTTAACTGCTATATTTAATAATTGTCTCCATCTCTAAAATTTCAGCTGTCCATATATTTGGGAAGTGAATAAAAATTGCTTATGCATGCTGGTGTTGGCTGTGTGTATTATAGTTTCAGTACATTTTATTCGTTTATCATTATAAAAAGAATATTATGTGATAGTATATAGCAGGGGTTCTGATTTATTTCTACTTCAACAAATTATGATTTTTTGCAACAGTTGAATTTTCTTAAGAAATGTGTAATTAATAATTATAGACTTTCAGAGCATCAGCTTAGTATTTGCTATCTGGTGCATGACCCAAAAGTTCTCTATTCAATACAATATAAGCAAATATATCTCTGGTTAACTTCTATGAACTTTTATAAGCTCTAGCTAGCGTCCAAATAACCTTTTCTATTTCAATATTTCGTAACGTATTCTTTAATTGTAGCACTATAGTAAACCTGTATCTAAGTGGTTTGACATCCACAGCAGTGATATGTTCTCTTGTTTCGTGTGTGTTGTTCGGGAGGGGAGTGGATGTTTTTATGCTCATCATTAGTAATGTTCTTACTTGTCCTCGCTTATAATTTATGACGCAGAACGCCACCCTTGTGGGGTACTATGAAGTTTCTCTCTGAAAAAATTCCGAAAGATACTTCTAGCAAGGTGCGAATCAACCGGGATCTATACTCTTATGAAAAGTGAGTTTAACCTTAATCTCAACCTTTATTTTTACTATTGTTTTTTACCATTATTGAAGTGATTTGTCAGCTTATTGAGTCAGAAACATAACATATTTTCCAGTTTACTGATACAAAGTCTTTTTATTGCTGTCATTCATAATTGGCGCACACACAAACTTTTAGCTCTGAACAACCCAGCATATAGATGATGTTACTATGCAGAAGCATAACCAACGATATTTAAGTTGTAACATGCCTTGCCAAATGTATTAACTATTCAAGCACTGACTATAGGGTTATGGAGACGGCGCCTACACTGCCAGACTTTGCTTTAGCCCTGAAACCTGATGAGTTTCAACTTCCTCCGGTGCACACTTCATGGAACAACGAGAGTATAACAACCTGAATGCAGTAGTGGTTGGCTACAACAGCCTTAAGTGTATAAAATATGAGCTGTTTATTACAGTTTTCGAATCAGAGTGACGAGAGCCAAGTAAATTGCAGAACATAATGAAAAAGATGAACAAATATTACAAAGACCGTCTCGAGATCCATCCATATACAAGTTTGTTATAGGCTACTGCAGTAGTAGGGGTGATTTTATTTTCCAAAATTCCTAAATATGTTGTTTTCTTGTTTTACATAGAGAGGTGAGAGGTGGATACATCTTCACATTTGGTTGGCAAACTAGCATTGTACAAGCCTTTGTTTGTTTGTGTACTTTAGATTGAAAGAAAGGACTCTTTAGAATGGTGTCCCAGTTATTTGATACTATTTCACACACTACTGTCAAATTTAGCCACCACTTAATATGGATTTTTTTGTTGTTCATAAAAAGATACAGGTCCTGGTTCTGGAGCTGTTCTTAACAATCAGTTCTAGTGAAGATTTTTTGCAAAAAAAAGGGTTTTTGATGGTGAATTTTTTGCAATTTTTTTAACCTAAATGTGTTAATTAGGAAGATGTCCCAACTCACAAGTATTCTTTAATTGTACATTTTAGTAATACCACTACAGAATGTCTTATTTATGTTTCATAAATTCATCTAAAAGGGGCATGCTTAAATATTAGGAGAAATATACTATAAATAAATGTAAAGAAAATAACTAAGGGTGTTTGGTAATTACTTTTGAAGACGTTAGCCAGATTTTTTGGAAAAAATTACTTTTCAGCCAAACTCATTAAAAATATTATTATTTTTAATTGTCTACATCAACACATATACATATATAAAATATTATCAAACAGTTTTATAATTTATACAACAGTATTTTTTCACCCGCACAATAATTTTTAACCGCAATACCAATAGAGCTGAATTTATTTACAAAGTTAAGGAGAAAAATATATTGTAATATTTCACTGTTTTTAATAACAAAAATATATTAAGAGACAATCCAGAAAGCGAAAATTTTCCCTTGTCAAAAATATTTTCAGGTGACAGTAATAATTTTTTTTTTAATAATGTTAGTTTTAACATTATTTAATATTAAAGTAATTTATGGAATGCGTACTAGTAATTAATTGGAAAATTATATAGTAAGTAATAGTAATATTGTTAAATAAAAATATATATTGGTAAATTAAAAGAAACTAGCTCTTTAGCCGTGCACGGGCAATTTCTATAATTATTATTAATTTCTCTAAAATATTAGATATATCTACATATTTACGATAAATAGATTTATAAGTCCATGCGAGTCACACGCATGTTCTAAAATATTATGTATAATTTTAATTAATTTTTAATTATTTTCAAGTTTTTTAAAAATTAAGTTAGTAATAATTGTTCCGAGCTTAATATGTGTTATTTTTGTGTGATGTATTCGTTTAGTACATATAAAGTTCGATTATTTTTTAGTTATTTAAAAAATTAAGTTAGAAATAATTGTTCAGAGATTAACATCCGTTATTTGTGTGTAATGTTTATTTAGTACGTAGGAAGTTCGTGTAAAACACGTGCATGATTTACATGTGATTCGATTTGCGAGTAATTATTTGATAATATACATTATATTCTTTACTCAACATGATTTTCATGTACTCTAAAATTAGAAAGTTTGCATGTACTTTAAAATTAGTTAATGATAAATAATTTATTTTGTCAACTACTCAAAATAATTAACATGAAATATGTCATTTTACTAAAAAATTGATGTCACGAAATCACGTAATATTTGTAATTTTTTGAATATCAATAATTTATTATTATATTTTATTTTTTTATATACGATATATTACTTAAGATAAAATAATTAGCTATTAATTACGGTTTAATGAAGATTAGCTATTATTGTGTAGAGAATTTAATATATTATAATAATGAAGGTATTAATACGAAATAAATAGGATAGGGTTAAAATGATATTTTACATCTTAGGGGTACAAAAGTCATTTCGATTTATTTGTCAATTATTGAACTCCTATTTGCTCTATTATATACTCCGTATATAATAGATGATTCATTTGATAAACAAATATGAAGAAAAAGAACGCGGGTGGTGTGGTTTATGAATATGACGTGGGTGAGACCCGACCCGAAGCGGATAAGGAATGGGACATTGCACACAAACGGGTTTAAAACATTAGATAACTTATTGTAAGAGAAAAATGGAAGAAGCAAAAAGAAGATGCAAGAAAGTAGAAAACAGTGTTGAAAATAGTTTAAACAATACCTTAAATACATGTTGTAAACAAACCCTTTTTAGATTGATCCGTTCTGAGCTCTCCTTCCTTTCTCGATTTCCGTGCCACAATAATCACCCCCCTCTCAGGTACCTTTCTTCATTCTTTTACTATAATCAAATTAATGGAGTTATTATGTGCCAAGTGATCAACACTTCTTGCAAGTAGGGATTTGTTTTAGGGACAATGGAGTGATATTTTTACAAGTTTACTACCATTTTAGTAATTAGTTCGAATTTAGTGATAATTTCAGAAAATTTGTTTTGAATATGATTCTTTTCTTCTTCTTTTTTGACATTGAGCTGGCAGTGTTAATATTGGTCATCTGGAGGCGATAGTTCATATTCTAAAGCATCCATGTATAAGTGGAGTTTCGCGGGTTTGCAAGCCTATTCCACACTCATCTTTAGGTTGTGATAGGGATAAAGTGGGTGATAATGCCAAAGGAGTCTATGTGGATATAGTATGTAATCTCAGCGGAGACCCGGTTTGGTTTATAGTATCCGATAGGAACCCCAAGTACATTTGTTGGCATGGAAATGCATCTTGTCGTAACAAAGGCTTAAACATGAGGATTCAACATGTTCTTCATGCTGCAAGGTCATCCGTATCGTTAAGACCTTCTTCAATCATTCTTTTCTTTTCAAAGGGGATTCAGGATGATGTAAGTGAAGGTCTTCGTAATGAATTTGCAGCCGTTGATTGTGAAATGGAATTTTCTTCTTTTGATTTTGGGTTCTCCGAGGAGCTTGAGGGTGAGTGGGTAGATATACTTGCGAGATCATATGAACGGGCATCTGTGCTTCAGATAAAAGTTGAACTCCTTGGAAATTCCAGTTCCATATGTTCAAAGGCAACTCTCTGTGGTCTTGACAGACCAGAAATCACAGCTTCCGGAGCAGAAATGTTTGGAAACTTCCAGTCATTTCATTCTTTTCTTTCTCTAATGGATTTATCCTTAATCAATGATCAAAATCAGGAGCCTGCTTTACTCGACATCTCAATAAGCAAATCTGGTCTCATTAATTTTGATACCACAGCTTTAATTGCCATTGTATCTGGAATCAGCAATGGTAGTATAGAGAAGCTTCTGGCTACTCCCGAGAATGAATTGAGGGGTCGATTCAAGGGCAATTATGATTTTGTGATTGCTCAGGTAAATTCTTTCACCATTTCTATACTTCCGAGTTTCATCGACCATTATGATGAGCATGTTTGTGTAGTTTTAAGTGTATGTTCCACGTCCTATGCTACCTACCACTTTCGCATTTCATTAAGATATATAATGTCTCATGGACGCATACTCTACACCATTACTCCTAATTAAAATTTTAATGAACTCATCATTTAGAAATCAGACTACATCCCAGCTTCTCTAATCTTCCCTTCCTTTTTGTGCACTTCTTCCTCTTTGACGTCAAAAGGTGCATCCATAACACCTTTTTGTTATAACACGCCATTAGTGGTATTATCACATCTTACTATCTTCGTCAGCATAGCATCGAATGTGAAAATACACCTAGAAGGGGGGTGAATAGGTGATTATGGCTAACTATGATTACTTTTAAATTATTCCCGATAATAGCTTACTGAGATTTTACCAACGGAACTATAATTTGACAATGATAGTAAGCTGAGATGACTAAATTAATGTGCAAAAAAGTAAATAGGACACACAAGAATTTTAGCCAGGTTCGACCCCTAAGCCCCTATGGTCGACGTCCTGGTCTCGTACCAACTTGGTAAGAAAATATATTATTGATCAATGAAAGTTACAACTACAAGATAAAACAATATATCTCCCTTTATCCCATCTGTTGATAATGGCTTGCTGAAATCCTGTTTAAGAACCTGCTCTCTAAGTACTATACTACCCCGTAGTACAAACTCCTCTAGCAAGTACCACTAAACCCTTTGTTTCCCTTAGCCAACTTATCCAACAACTAATCAATACAATTTGAACAATACATATCAAATGATAAAGTGATTACAACTCAAGCTATAGACTCTCTTAAATAAAATACGTGTATGTAATTAAGAGCCCGAGAGTATTTTCGAAACAATAAAGTTCACGAGTTGTGAGTGTTCTTGCTTGCAATTCGTCAGTCATAAAAACTGCAAGAAACCTCATATATAAACACACATTAACGTTTGAAACAACCTCAACAAATTACAACGGCTAAAATCCAATTCTACCGTTTAAAATCGTTGGGATGGTTTCCAACGTTCATGTATACGTTAGATAGAAGAGAAACAAAGATGTTCAACATTCAGAAAACATCTCTTCTATATAGTAGAGTATAAAACGTTTTAACAGATAGAAGAAGATAGAGTTTGATAGAAAAACAAACTCCTATAATTTAGGAAATCAATTTGAATAAGTTAAAACGAATTATACTTGAGCTCTATATATATGATGCACGTATATTTATTAGAGAAGTCCTTACAACTGATATATAAGAAGTTCCTATAATATCTCCATGAAATTCGACTTGTTGAATCTGGACTGTGCATCTTAGCTTGCCGTTATTTTGAAAATTTTGATCATAACTTGCTGAAATAGATCACTGTCTTATGACAGCTTGCTGTCATGATACTTAAACATCAATGGCATTAAGCTGTTATAACCTGCAAACATTCTCAAATAACAACATGATGGCTTGCTGTGTTGTGATCATCAAAACTAAGGAGTTACAATCTCCCCCTTTTTGATGATTACACACATTTAGGAGAATTATAAAAACTCCCCCTAAATCTATGCATATCTCAAAATTTTATAACCTGTAATTGTAATTAAAAAATATAAAGGACACACATGCATATCCAAACATAACTAACAAAACAACATATATCATCAAGTCTTAAAAATCAACAGTTAAAGCAAAAACAATCAGTAGCAAGCCTTAACAACCATCATAAATAAAGTAGCAAACACAGACATAAGCTAACAGAAACCAAATCAACACAGAAAAGTCATAAACAAGTCTTTTAAAACCAAACAGAAATCTCCAAAATTTCTCCCCCTTAAAGCATCAAAAAGATTCAGATTGAGGGCTGATCAGAAGTGTTGACAGCATCATCCTTTGGAGAGAAATAAGCATCTTGCTGATCTTCATTTTCCATATCTCCAGCAGCATTAACCAAGTCATCCAGTCCAGTCTCCAAATCTGCATTTGATTGAGAAGCAGAGGGTTTTGCAGCAGACATGAAGTTAAGCATAATGTCTTTCAAGCCCTTAATCTCAGTCTTGAGCTGATTTACTTGTTCAGTAGTAGCAGCCACATGACCAAAAAGCAGAGTATTATCATCTTGAATACCCTTAAGCATCTGGATAATTTCAGACTCAGAGTTGCTAGAAGGAGCAGCAACAACAGGGGTTTCAGTAGGTAGAGTGGGAATGATCCTGACCAACTCACCATTTTCAATATGCAAGTTTGACATTGCTATGGTTTTAGCATCCAACACCTCCTTTATAGACAACTTAGCAGCAGATTTAAGATCAATCTTAAAAGAGTCAAAAATCTTGGATAATAACAAACCATAAGGCAACCCTATTTTCTCCTGATTCACAGCAGCTAGCATATTCTTGAGAATCAAATGAGACAAGTCAAAAGCCCTACCAGCTAGAATCATGGCAACCACTGTCACATCTTGACAACTGAAAGTGGATTTGTTTCCACCTCTAGGACACACATTAGCACGACAGATTTTAAACAAAAAATGAGCCATTGGAGTAACTAAGGTAGTGGATGGGGGTTGGGGTTATCTTCCACATTGCTGTCAGATCCTAAGAGACACTTAAACTGATTCATAATAGAAAAATCAGGTAACACAACATAACCCTTTCCAGTAAAAACCTCAATTTCAGTGGGATTCTCAAACTTAATTAACGAACTAAGAAAAGGAGGGTTCAATCGAATACGCTTATCACGAACTATAGACACACAATTACCAAACTTATCCTCATGTAAATTGGTATAAAATTCACGAACTAAATCAGGATAATAAACTTTCGGTAATTCAAGCATGAAATTGTCCATACCAACAGTCTGAAACAAAGCTAAAACACCAGATTGTTGAAGAAGCTTATCGTTAACCGGAATACCAGGAAGAATGGGACGAGAATCCAATGCATTTTCGGTGAACCTTTGTTCCAAATCAGGCGAATCAAATGATAGAGCGAGCTGGAGCTTCTTTGAATCGGGGGTTTGAGACACTTCATCGGCACTTTCGGTTCCCAAATCGACCACAGCGTTATCTTGTTTAGAGACAGAGCGATTGGCGAGGAGGCCTGATTTCCTTGTTGCTCGAACCATGATGAGAGCGAATTGCGATAATCTTGGAGAGATGACAGTAAGTAGTGAAAGTAACTGAAGCGGCGATGAAAATAGGAGTGAAACCCTAACCCGTGTTTTTGATAGCCTTTTTAGGGGAGAGTTTAGGATAAAATTTTAAAACAATATAAAGTTATCCTAAAATCTAACACTTATCAATATAACAATTCATGTATATCCATTTAACGAGTATCACATAAAAAAATAATCCCAAAAAAAAATTAAAAAACATCACAGCATACAACAAGCAATAATATTCAGATAATTACATGTCAAAATTAATAAATCAAATTAATCACAAATTATGACATTTAATAAACAATCATAGTAAGCTAACATGAAAAATTATGGTAAGCCAACATTATTAAACTTCCAATGATAGCTTGCCATTATACACTGCACATGCCAAGTTCCCTTCGAATGGTAGAAAATCTTGCTTCGCCAAGGGGTTTTGTAAAAATATCTGCCAATTGATATTCAGTAGGCACAAAAACTAATTCAATCTTACCTTTGGCAGCATTATCTCTCAAGAAATGGTGACGAACATCAATATGTTTTGTTCTTGAGTGATTCACATGATTCTTTGATATGTTGATGGTGCTAGTATTGTCACAATAAATTGTAACTTTGCCACACTTGATTCCAAAATCTCGTAGAGTCTGAATCATCCACAAAATTTGAGAGCAACAGCTACTAGCTGCCAAATACTCACCTTCTGCTGTGGATAATGCAACTGAAGTTTGTTTCTTACTTTGCCAAGATACGAGACTTTGTCCTAAGTATGTACACACACCACTTGTGCTCTTTCTATCCGTTTGACAACCTGCATAATCTGCATCACTATACCCCACAAGATCAAATGTGCTTGTAATAGGATAAAATAACCCAAGATTAATAGTCCCACTTAAATATCGAAATATTCTTTTAACTGCATTTAAGTGTGATTCCTTAGGTTTAGCTTGAAAACGAGCACAAACACATACACTATACATGATATTAGGCCGAGAAGCAGTAAGATATAAAAGACTACCAATTATACCTCTATACTTTTTGATATCAACTGCCTTACCGTTTTCATCTGAAGTCAGCTTGCTGTTTTGATTCATCAGTGTAGATTTTGACTTGACATGCTCAAATCCAAATCTAGTCAGCAAGTTCTTCACATATTTTGACTGATGAACATAGATGCCATCCTTTGATTGCTTGATTTGGAGTCCCAAGAAATTATTGAGCTCACCCATCATGCTCATGTCAAATTCACTACTCGTACACTTAGAAAACCACTCACACATAGAATTATTAGAGGATCCAAAAATTATATCATCTACATATATCTGGACAATCAAAATATCATTACCATTTTGCCTAGTAAATAAAGTAGGATCGATTTTACCTCGAATGAAGCCAATTTTGATCAAAAACTTACTAAGCCTCTTGTACTAGGCCCTTGGTGCTTGTTTTAAGCCATATAATGCCTTCTTGAGCTTGTAAACATAGTCCGAATGTTGTTCATGTTCAAAACCAGGGGTTGTTCAAAACCAGGGGGTTGCTTGACATAAACTTCCTCTTCCAGAAATCCATTAAGAAAAACACTTTTAATGTCCATTTGATGTAGCTTGATCTTCTTGTAGCATGCATAAGCAAGAAGCATCCTAATTGATTCCAATCTAGCTACTGGAGCATAAGTTTGATCAAAATCAATGTCTTCTTGTTGGTTGTACCCTTGTGCCTCGAGCCTTGCTTAATTTCGAGTAACAGTACCAAATTCATCCACTTTATTCTTGAAAATCCATTTTGTACTAATGACTGAAGCATTCTTTGGTGGCTTGATAAGTTCCCAAACATCACATCGTTCGAATTGATTGAGTTCTTCTTGCATAGCCGTGATCCAATTTTCATCTTCGAGTGCTTCTTTGACATTCTTGGGTTCCCTCTTGTGCTAGAAATGCAGCATAAGCACAAAAATTTGCAGTGCCTTTTCTTGTCTTGAGTCCATCAGAAATATCACCAATAACCTGTCCTGGAGGGTGATTCTTCACTGTCCGTGTAGCTTTTGGCAATGAATGCTTTGAAATATCTTCATGTGAGGTCTTCCTTATCTTAGATGAAGGAGCTAAGTCTTCACCATCATAGATTGACATTTTATCATTTGCTCTATTTCCTCTAGGACCATCAAGAGTCATCTTTGCCATCTTTACAATTGCATCATCAACTGGAGTAGAAGTTTTTGCTTGCTGTTTTCAGAGGCAGTTTCAATTTCAGCTTGCTGTTTTCTAGAATCAGTTTCTGTTTCAGCTTGCTGTTTTGGAGTAGCCTTCTCTGTTTCAGCTTGCTGTTGTCCAGCTTCACCTGCACCATCTTCCTCGTCTCTTGGAAGATCATTGTTAGGTTCTTGAAAAGTAACATCTATAGATTCCTCAACAATATGCTTAGACAAATTATAAACTCTATAAGTTTTACTATTCATAGAATAACCAAGAAAAATAGCTTCATAAGATTTAGCATCGAATTTACCATCATTACCAATTGTCTTGAGCACAAAACACTTTGAGCCAAAGATTCTAAAGTAACTGATGTTGGGCTTCTTTTTTTTGAGCAATTCATATGGAGTCTTGTCCAAAATAGGTCTTATCAAGACTCTGTTCGGAACATAGCATGTTGTGTTGATTGCTTCTGCCCAAAAACTTCTAGGTAGCTTGCTTTCTTGCAACAATGTCCTTGCTGTCTCTTGCAATGATCTATTCTTGCGTTTCACCACACCATTTTGTTGTGGAGTCCGTGGAGCCGAGAATTCATGTGATATTCCTCTTTCTTCACAGTAAGTAACAAAGTCTTTTTGGAATTCACCCCTCGATCACTCCTTATACCTACAAGCTTTGTATTGAGCTTATTCTCAAGTAATTTAATTAGTTTCTCAAACTCATTAAAAGCAGCATCTTTAGTTCTAAGAAACAATACCCATGTAAAACGAGAATAATCATCAACAATTACAAAACCATATTGCTTACCTCCAATACTTTTATAAGCTTCTGGACCAAATAAGTCTAAATGCAAAAGTTCTAAGGGTTTAGAAGTAGATACCATCTTCTTTGCTTTGTGAGTACTTCTAATTTGCTTGCCAAATTGGCATGCTGAACACACCTCAGTCTTGACATACTTGATTTTGGGTAAACCTCTGACTAACTTCTTCTTTGAAAGTTTATTAAGCAAGTCCATGTGAGCATGACCCAATCTTCTATGCCAAACATAAGGATCTATGTCTATTGCAGCAAGACAGCAAGCTGTTTTTTGCAACTCAAAGTCCAAAATATATATATTTCCTTCCCTTCTAGCAACTAGGGGGACTTTGTTAGTACCAATAGTAATAATACACTTCTCAATACCAAAATCAACTTTATGACCATCATCATATAACTGACTTATACTAAGCAGATTATATTTTAGGCCTTCAACATATTGAACTTTATCAATTGAAATGTGTTTATTACCTATTTTACCTTTTCCAAGGATTTGAAGAGTTTTGCTATCACCAATAGTCACTCTTCCACCCTTTTTCATCTAAAGACTCAAGAATTGTGCTTTGTCTCCACTCATATGTCTAGTACATCCGCTATCCAAGATCCATTGAGTTGATTTGACTCGAGCGGCAAAACACATCTACAAAACAAATAAAACAACTCAACCTTTTGATACCCAAAGTTTGTTGGGTCCGACATGGTTAGCAGATTAAACATATAAAACATGTAAATCAGATTTCTTTATCCATTTTTGGATAAATCTGGGTGATTTAACTCTGCCAGCCTGATGATAGTAAGCTGTCTTTGTTCTGCCATTCTAACCATAGTAAGCTGTTTTCTGTTTGTTTCCTCCATGGTATGATTTCTGTCCATTCTGAACTCTACAATGTTTTTCCAGATGCCCTTTCTTCCCACATTTGTTGCATATCTTCCAAGGCATAGCATAATCATAGGGTATGCCATGTTTTCCTTCATATTTTAGAGCTTTGTCCTTCTTGTTTGCATTCATTCCAATTCCTTCTGTGACCAATGGAATATTTGTGTTGTTCATCATTGATTTGAGACTCTCTTCTCCTTGAACAAATGATCCCATGCCCCTTTTCAGATCCTCAACTTCCTTTGTGAGCATATCAATCTTTTCAGCTTGCTGACTTATGATTTCAGCTTGTTGAGATGGTTCTTCTGCTTGATTTGTAGGTTCTGCATTGATTGATTCTCTGAGTTTGAACAACTCCAAACATTCATCCCTTGCTTTGATCTCCTTCTTTAGCTCTATGATCTCCATTAATTGAGTCTTGTTTCTTTTGGGGAGAATTTTGTTGAAGTTTTCTACATGACTGACTTTAGCTTGAAGATCCTTGATTTCAGCTTGTTTGTCAGCTTGTGTAGGTACTCTCTTGTCAATCCAAGTATCCACTTTGCTCATCATATCTTGAACCATAGTCTTGAGATAATTATTCTTCTCTTTTAGCTTGCTATTTTCAGCTTTAAGAGAATAATATTCTCCCATAGATACATTCTCACATTCCTGCATGGTTAGTGGTTCAAAAACAATATTTTCAGAAGATAAATTATATTTACAAGAGTTTACCTCACTCTGATCTTCTACTGAATCACTTTCTAGGTAGCCACTTTCTGAATTTCCTCGAACAGAATCATCATCAAGTCCAACTAGGGCATGATTAACCATGTCTCCACTTGAATTATCACTGGAAACTGAGTCATCATCACTCCAAGTCATTAGAGCTTTAGCTTTCTTCTTATCCTTGAAGACAGTTTGTTGTTTTGACTTCAATTTGTAGCAGTCCCGCTAATAATGGCCTGGCTTTCCACGTTCAAAGCATGTCTGATCTTTAGAATCCTTGTTGATCTTTTTGTTGTTGGAAAATCTGTCTTTGTCTCTTTTCAGCTTGTTCTTCTTCTCGATCATCTTTCTGATCTTCCTGGATATTAAAGCTAGTTCTTCATCTGATTCATCTTCAGATTCCAGTAAGCTGTCATTAGTGTGAAGAGCTAACTGCTTCATTTGAGCAACTGGAGCTTGCATAGAACTTGATTGGCTTTCCTTGATTTTGCTTTCAAATTGTTCTAATTCTGCAAAAACAACCAATTGATCCATAGTATCTATAATTGGAGAGGATTCCAAAGCGGTTACCTTTGGTTCATAGATAAATGGCACAACACTAAGTATTTTCATGTTAATTTCCTCTTGAGGGATATGTTTGCCAAGTTGCTTTAAGGCATTCAGATTTGTCTGGAATCTAGCTTGACTTTCTCGAATAGTTTCTCCATCACGAAGCTTGAAATTTCCAAACTCATTCATTAGTTTGCTCAATTTCACCTTCTTTAAGCTCTTGGATCCTTCGTGATGCAATTCCAGAGTATCCCATATCTCTTTAGCTGATTTGCATGAAGAGACTTTATCACATTCGCTAGGACATAATCCATTCGTGAGAGAATTCCTAGCCTTTCCATTGAAACTGTATTTGAGTAGTTCAGCCTCCGTGAGATCATCAATGTCTTTCGCTTTGCCTTCTTTGTCCTTGAATTCAAATGGACCCTTCTGAACAACTCTCAAAGCTAGTGGCTCCCTGGATAGATACACTTCTATGCGACCTTTTCACCAGTTGTAGTTTTCTGTACCAAGCAAAAGAGATGCTCGGTAATCCGAGGTTCCTTCGGGATATTTGTCAGCCATTTTGATCGAATACTATTCCTGTTACAAAAAGATTAGTATACCAAAGCTCTGATACCAACTGAAAATACACCTAAGGGGGGGTGAATAGGTGATTATGGTTAACTAGGATTATTTTTAAATTATACCCGATAATAGCTTACTGAGATTTTACCAACAGAACTATAATTTGACAATGATAGTAAGCTGAGATGACTAAATGCAATGCAGAAAATAATGTGCAGAAAAGTAAATAGAACACACAAGAATTTTAGCCAGGTTCGACCCCTAAGCCCCTATGGTCTACGTCCTGGTCCCTTACCAACTTGGTAAGAGAATATATTATTGATCAATGAAAGTTACAACTACAAGATACAACAATATATCTCCCTTTATCCCAGCTGCTGATAATGGCTTGCTGAAACCTATTTAAGAACCTGCTCTCTAAGTACTATACTACCCCGTAGTACAAACTCCTCTAGCAAGTAGCACTAAACCCTTGTTCCCTTAGCCAACTTATCCAACAACTAATCAATACAATTTGAACAATACAAATCAAATGATAAAGTGATTACAACTCAAACTATAGACTCTCTTAAATAAAATACGTGTGTATAATTAAGAGCCCGAGAGTATTTTCGAAACAATAAAGTTCAGGAGTTGTGAGTGTTCTTGCTTGCAATTCGTCAGTCATAAAAACTGCAAGAAACCTCATATATAAACACACGTTAACGTTTGAAACAACCTCAACAAATTACAACGGCTAAAATCCAATTCTACCGTTTAAAATCGTTGGGATGGTTTCCAACGTTCATGTATACGTTAGATAGAAGAGAAACAAAGATGTTCAACATTCAGAAAACATCTCTTCTATATAGTAGAGTATAAAACGTTTTAACAGATAGAAGAAGATAGAGTTTGATAGAAAAACAAACTCCTATAATTTAGGAAATCAATTTGAATAAGTTAAAACGAATTATACTTGAGCTCTACATATATGATGCACGTATATTTATTAGAGAAGTCCTTACAACTGATATATAAGAAGTTCCTAGAATATCTCCATGAAATTCGACTTGTTGAATCTGGATTGTGCATCTTAACTTGCTGTTATTCTGAAATTTTTTATCATAGCTTGGTGAAATAGATCACCGTCTTATGACAGCTTGCTGTCATGATACTTAAACATCAATGACATTAAGCTGTTATATACTGCAAACATTCTCAAATAACAACATGATGGCTTGCTGTGTTGTGATCATAAAAACTAAGGAGTTACAGAATGTAGTTTAAAAGAATGTAGTTTAAATTTGTTGCAATCCCTTTTATACCCTGGAAAGATATACAAGATCGAAGAAGGTGATCCTCGAAGATGCTTAGTGCAATCGTCCTTAAAGATTCTTATATTGAACATCCTGCATCTGATCATAATATTAACGGTGGTAGATCTTGGATTGTTTTTAACTTAATATAAACTTTTTTCTTATTTCATCAAATTACTAGCTAGTGTCCAAATCTTTGAAATTTTTCTATGGTCTATAATCTATTTCCAGGTCATGTCTGAAGTTCAGAATCCAATTCACATGGAATTAGGTGGCGTGATATCTGGAAAAGGAGGCATTATATGTAAAACCGTCCGTTCAGAGTTTAAGGACCTAGTGTCAATGTGTGGTGGTCCTAATGAGAAGTCGAGGGCGAAGCACCTACTAGAGCATCTCATGTGAGTTCAATTGCCACTTTGTTTTTTTTATTTATGTAACTTATCGTCAGTAATTATAATATATGAATGTTCTTCATAAGTTTGAATTATTATAATGAAATAATATTTGCACACTTCATCTTTAAGTGCTTTGAAGTTTGATCATGTCAATTATGTGGTATCTACTAGTACATACATTCTATAAATACAACTACAACTACATTTGTCTTTGGATGTGATTCCTATTGTGACTGTATTTATTCTAGTCACATCGAACACTATTACACCACGACTACTGTATTTTAGCTAATGTCATCAATGATGGATATATTTTGTTAATTGTGATATTTTTTTAGAACACTTAGAAATTAAGCTCTCTTCAGATATAATTTATGGATATGTTTGGAAGGTGGATATATTTCCATTCTTATCCTTTTAGTAGAATACTAGAATTAAATACTGATACTGCTGAACTGCTGATCATATTTCAGTTAATCATTAAGATTTTGCCACAATCTTCAGACTTCAGAGCACCTATGACCTATGACTAGAGAGGTCCTGTTGAGATATAACTAAACTAAGTTGGTTCAACTTTCGTGAGTAATTTTATAGGAGCAGTCGTGTTTAGTTTAAGTGCTGCATCTTTTGGTTAGTTTATTTAGAAAATAAGAATATATCCTTTAATTTAGTGTAAATAATTTAGTATCATATACCATTAGCTACATATTTGTTTTAGTAATTTCATATTATAAAGAGGGAGAGACGATTCTCTTATGCTAAGAAGAGTCCAAATCTATATGCCAATGGGAATGTTCATTACTAACTCTAAATAAACTGTAGTAGTAACTAACACTTGTTATATTATAGTTTATTATGTTTGATTCTGAGATAAAGACAATATAATTTAATAATATTCTTCATTTTTAAGTGATAATACAATAAAATTGTTAATCAATTTAATCAAATAGATATTTGAATAATTGAAATCTAATATTGAGTATTAACTAATGATCACTATTATTAATTTCTTATATCTTACTACTATTTTAATATATTTGTATTTTCGTTTCATATTGTGGCTGGTTTCGTAAATTATTTGCATATTATAAATAGTAATGATACTGTATTTAAACTCGTCTTTAGAGTAAGGCTCTCATTTTTTATAATAAAGTCACAGGAAATATATTATCATTATAAAAAATATATTTTTCCAATATTATTATTTTAACTCAATTATCAGTATTATTTATAATTTTATAGACTAATGAACCAGTCATAAATTTTTGAGAAGTAACGAACATGTGTAGCAAATATATTTTTAGAAGTACCATGACATACTACTTTTTTTTTTGCTAAAAGTCTGAAGTGTTCTCCATTTTGGCTTTTAATAATAGGCTAAAAGATTTGCATTTGAGGTTCATGCAAAATATTGAATTCTTTATTGCAGTTGTTGAGATCACTAGTAATGAGTCAATACTTCTGCAGAGTTGTGCCTGATAGCCCTTCGACACGCATGATGAGCTTACCGACCACAAGAAAGTTAGCCCAGAAGAACAAGGTGGTTTTTGGAACTGGAGATTCATGGCATGCACCAACTTTGAGTGCAAATATGGCTTTTGTCAGAGCCGTTTCACAAACGGGTATGTCTCTGTTGACCATAGAGCATAGACCACGAGCTTTAACTGGTGATTAGTGATATATGTAATAAGTAATAGTATAGTCTCAATGGAAAGTAGTTACTAGCATATGCTATATGCTCGATAAACTGGTTAACTTCTTGACTCTGTGGTGTTGATGTAGCTAGAACTTCATAACGTTTTGTTCTACCTAATGCATTTGGTGTGGAGTAATGATAGAATGTTCATCCAGAATAAATAAACTAAATGCTGAAGTTGCTTAAGATTCATTCATAGCTGTGAAGGATTTATAGTGTGGTGTGCAGCATATAACCAAATCTGTTGTTAGTATTCTTTTGCTTACAGGTGCGTCACAATCTGCAATTGAAATCCCTAGCCTTTCAATACCAAAATCCATTCCTGATATACGGTACAACTTTTCCATACTTGATTTCCAACCCACCGAGTTTACTCAAAACTGGACACCATAGAAGGTTGAAACTGTTTCTCATTTATCAAGTGGCACAAAGACGCCAACCTCATTCGAGCCACTCCACCCGTAATACCAATACTAATCCATATTTTTTGCCTCAATACACCTATATCCTAATTTGGGGACCTATACAGGCTATATCTAAAAATAGAATCTAGGAGTTCATTTTCATTAAAGATAATTCACTTTCAATTATACGCCAATGTAAACTTCACACGGGTCCAGACTAAACATATATGATGCCAGTTTACTTATTTGTGTAGCTATGAGGCCAAAACATTATATAAACATAATGTTAACATTACCGACTGTCAAAACACTGTTGTGCGTGTCTGTGAGCTGGAGAAAACCAGAGGATGGGAGTGAGGGAGCCCATGTGGCAAGTATTCATTCTACTAAATGATACTTTGATCCAAAACGGAATTATAATATAATTAATAATTATGGAAGGACCAAAAAAGAATATTACACAACTACATCATCTTCTTTTGTTACACAAACTATCCAAAAGCAGGCCAGCTTCCGACGATGAAATTCCAAATATTTCTGGTTAGGCTGGTCAAATAGTTTCCATCCATCCTTTTCCCCAGCTGGAGCAGCAATAGTCCAATGCTAAAATAGTATCACACAATCGACAAGGGAAGACAGATTCCACTTACAAGAAATAAGGTACTCCCATTCTGGGACCTCGCATCTGGTTGTTTTCCTCTGTTTCTGTAAAGAATTTCACCTCTCTCTCCTGAATAAAATGACATTTCCAGAACAAATGAGAAAAATTCACTATTGAGAAACATCATGTTTAAATTCTTACAAATAAAATAAGATAATCGCAAATAAACAAACTGGATTGAATAATGTTGAACTGTCCACCATCACAATATAACTTCACAGTTCACACACTTGTTACATGGCTCATCCATAAAATCTCAGACGCTTATGATCCATAATCTTACGATTATCATAAGATGGGCTCACTTTTCCCAAAGCATGGCAGCTACTATAGGTGGTGGCACCCTAAACACCAATGACAAAGGATTCCCGACCTTCATCCTACTACAGCAGGCAGGAAGCTAATGGTTGACTGGTGGAGGCTCCCTCATACGTGTGTAGGAGTAATAGCTAGAATTTCATGCCAGGGTTGTGATACATAACCTCCCCCCAAAACAATCACAAGCCCCGTGTAAAATATTTAGCAATCCATCCCTCGTGATTTAATCAAAAACATGATAGGAACTCCGCAGTTAGTTTTTGGTAATCATAATATGGGTTTGTTCACCTTGCCCCATGGCGGCTACCATAGGTGGTGGCACCCTAAACTCCAATGACAAAGGATTCCTGATCTTCATCCTATTACAACACTCAGGAATTGTATGGTTGACTGGTGGAGGCTCCCTCATACTTGTGTAGGAGTAATAGCTAGAATTTCATGCCAGGGTTGTTACACATAATATCCCTAGCTTTCCCTCTCCACCCCCACCCCAACCCAAATCCCAAATTTGCAGTTAATAAACAAAAACTTCTGAAAGATGCACTTATGCAAATACTGATGCACTCTCAGCCCCTCATCAATAATTTGAATCATATATGTAATTAACCCTCTAGCATATAAAATCAGATTAGTATTAAAGATAATCTTCACAGCCAGATTACAAATGTTTTAAAATTGCTCTGGTGAGAATAATTTGGTACCATATTCTCGTTGAAGCTCAATATTGAAGCTACATTTCCACATCGGTAACAATAATTTGGCGCAGACCATACCTGCATCAGCCAAGAAGACATGTAACAGAAAATTAAATATTAGAAGATCCTAAAGCAAGGAACTAGTATTATTGTATTCGTAACATGGAAATAGCAACTCACAGTTACAAGTCCTTTGTCTTGAAACATGTACTTAAGACCTTCTTGCACAAGTTGATGGGCACGACAAACTAGATCAAGTTTGTTAATGTGATTGTACTAGTAACAAGAATGAAATGAAAAGGGTAAGTTTAAATTCCATAGTGAAGATGGCAAGGTGCTCCATGTTATAATAATTGCTTATATACCTCTGAAGTAACCCTGGAACCAAATAGCCACCCAGCACCACGAGGGCTGACTGCCCATGTTTCAATATCTTCAGGGTCACTCCACATGAGGTCACAGAACGGTCCTTCATGTGGGATTTCACAATTTCTATCAATGACTCTAATCTGCCAAGTAAAAATATGATCAAATAACTCACTAATATTAAATAACATTAACCCAATATTTATAATAAATTTAGTTAAATTATTTTATATACAGGGTATTCTACTAATCTTGCAGAAAAAAAATATTTGTAAAACCAGCCAATTAATTGGACAATGTCAATTCTGCTATGCAAACTGGTTTTCTGTACAGTGCACAAGAATTTAGTATCAATCTTAAATATTTTTTTTTTGCAGAACAATGATCAAATTGTAGTTTTTTCCATGATATCATGGGACTTGGAACGCTTCACACAAACTATTGTCTGCCAGATTGAACTCGTCAACATAAAACTTCTGTGGGGAAAAACACAGCACAATATTACAAACCTGGTCTACAGTTCTAACATCGGGGGAAAGGCCACCATGGACACACAATACCTGAATTCAAAGGAGGTTAACTGTCAGTCATTTCCCATTTTAACAGTTAAGCATTAATATGGCATGTATTTTTGCATGTGTGATGGAGGGAGCATACTGTTCCATCAATAATTGCTGATAGAGTTAAATAGTCAAAAACATCTGTGCAATACCGCCAAGCATTAGCATTTCCGTACTTTCTTTGACATTCATCATAAAACCCATACACCTAGAAAATGCAGTAATAAAATTGACAAGGTCAGAGATCAGCTACTAAAAAATCCCTGATTCTATATTAACGTACCTGCTAATACGGTTTATGTGTGTGTGTGTGTGTCTTGCACTGCGATTAACAGATTTTAACTAGTAAAAATTGCTGTCCACTCTTTAATATTTCTTTTCCATCATTGTAGTGCAGCAAGTGATATTAGTCAATTGCATTTAGGTATTAAACCTCATCATATTTTTGTATAGGTGTGTGTGATGGATTAGTATTGATGTTACTTATTCTGACATGGAGACAGTCACTAGCAGGTCGGATAGTGTTGTCTTGCATGAGAAAAGACACATCACATTAAAGATTAAACAAAGACAATATCCAAGAGAAGAGAAATTTTGAAATATCAACTCAAGCTTAATTGTCCAAATAAGTGAGATGTCAGGACTGGCATCTATTAGCATTTTCACTGATTCCTGATAGTAGACAGAAGATACCCGCACATAGTAAACAAAACTTTGGAAAAAATCTTAATTACCTGAGTCAATTGTCTACTTTCATGATTTCCACGTAGGAGAGTAATGTTTGCAGGATATCTGGTAAAATGAAAATCCCAATAAATTAGTAAAGAAGACAGCATATTCAAAGTTTCAGATAGAATCTATATGATTGAATATTTAGCAGTAAAACAGCCAGTCATGTTAAACTCTTTCAACCTTTTTAAAAACTAATGTTTTTACTAGTTTGACTGTTTGAATAATAACTAAGGTTGTGTTCACTAGAATGGAGTGAAATAACATGCAAGGAAAGATCTGAAAAAAGACGTGAAGAAAGAGAAATATGTAGGGGTGAGGTAAACAGTTTGTATTACTGTTTGTCAGGAAATACTGGCACACTTATACAAAATTCGAATTAAAAAATTCAAAAGGAGCAGATCTGTTAATGGGAAAACCATATTTATAGAGGCTTTACAACTAATGCACGTAACTGGAATCCAAATACAACAAGCATACACCATATCTACCTACTCTTGCCAAATTATCCACACACATAAAACAAGCGCCTAAACATGTACCTTGCTTTCAGAAGCAAAAGAATGGTGAAAACTTCAAGACTGTTGTATCCACGGTCAACAAAATCTCCCTGCGAAGAAACAAAATATAGTCAATCACAGAGCATTAGACAGAAATTTTCATAAGACGAAGGTTACTTTTAAAATTTTAAATACCATAAAAATGTAATTAGTGTCTGGTACATGACCTCCTGTCTGGAAGAGTTTCATTAAATCATGGAACTGGCCATGAATGTCACCACAGACCGTAACCGGACTGTTAACAGGCTGCACGTTTGACTCCTCAATCAAGATATCCTTAACCTGCCAATTAATATAAAAAAGGGCCCGAAATTTTCTCTTCAGTAATATATAGAGTATAGACAGTTAATATTTTAAGCTCTAGGAGGAAAAATCATAAAGTTAAAGTTCTGTACCAAACCGAGTTAAACTAATGATCAAGGTCAATCCCCTAGATACAACCCCGGACATTCATAGAAATAAAATATGAAAACCTAAAACATATAAATGGTAGGGAAAGGACCCAATGATTGCCAAAAGTAAAACATGAGCTAGAAAATTAGCACAATAAACAAGTTCCAACTATAATGCACCCCCCCCCCACCCAAAAAAAAGGCCCAAGCGGTAACTGTAACATGTATCATGCACTGCACCTGGGATTGAAAATTATTGCACCTTGGCCAACTTCGCCATAGATACTATTTTGGGTATCTTACAATTTTACCTTGGAAATATAAAAAAAAGGGTCAACACCCCACAGGCTAACTAAACCCATAGTGCTTAATTGGTTATCCGAAAACGCACAAACCCTCAAAATCAAGAACTCTTTCCTAATCAAGACCATCGAAAACAATAGCCAATCTATCTACTTAAACGAAACTAACAATACCCAAATGAGAATACAAACAAATCAAGTAAAACCCAAAAATTTTTGGCAACCCAATCAAATAAAACTACATATACAACGCATATGAAACAAGAAAGCCTAATAAAAAAAACAAGATCCAAAAAAAAAAAAGAGGCTAAAAGAACAAGAAAAGGGTATACGAGGAATAAACATACATATTCGCACAAGAGCTGAAGATCATCTTCTGACAAGTGTTGGCCATCTTTCACCTTTGTTATCCACAGATCCAAATCCATTAGGTTGAATTGAGTGGTGTATGTAAAGATACTTGTATGAGATTGATAAGCAGCAGCTGCAAATAACAGACAGAGAAACAGATTCACCCAATTTTCCAATTTTCTTGTGAAAACCCCTTCCCTTCCTTTTCTTTTTCTTTTTGTTCTTCAACTTCGTATTTATTCCAATCATGTGGATTCTAATTCATTTATTTATGGGCGTTACTCTTTTCAAGTCCAACTAGCTTTATCGAAATTTTTTACTATATTTATTAATTTTATTTTATTTATTTTTAATGAAATTAATATTAATATATATATTACTATCATTAAAAATAAATTAAATTAAATTATATATATATAATTATAGGAGGCTACTCCAATAAAAACCAATTTAGAATAGAAATTAGAAACCAAATAATTTTTTTTTAAAAAAACTAATTCGAAATATAACACATGGTATGCAAATCGATCGTTGAGAGATGTAGAAAAATACAGTGAAATCGGATTTTAAGAAAAAGTTACGGTTTGACGGGAAATATCCAATTAAAAACGGAGCGGAAAAGATGAAATTGGGTGTAGGATGGTGCAGGGTAGTTGAGTGGTGTCAGTTAGGAGACCATTAGATTGGGTAAATCTAATGGCTTAAATTAGTTCTAAGTTTCTATTTTAATTTTAATTTGTATTTGCTTTTTCCCATATATATATATAATATATATATATATAATGAGATTCAATGGCTATAGTTGGGTAACTAAGTACTGATACTAAAATTAAAATCTACATTATTTGATCAGGTGTTTACTATACCAAAGATTACATATGGGAAGTCATGTAAGTTTTATAACCATGTATTTCCTATTTTAACTGTCAGATTAATTTTAACATTTTCATTAATAAATATTAATTTTCACACTTAATGTATCTATTTTCTTATACTTTTAAATATTAATATTTCTATAATTTTGTGTTTTTTATATTCTCTAAAATTTTACTATGTTATATAATTTATGTGTTTTTTACATCATTTTTTAAGTTCTTTAAATTTTACAAATGTTCAATAATTTTAATTTATGTGTGATGTATTATTTTATGCTTTGTTATATATTTTTATTTACTATATACTTTTCAAACTTTATTGTTCTATAATTAATATTTTATGTGTTCAGTATATTTTTATATTTTATTAAATTCTTTTATTCTTTAAATTTTGACATGATGTGTAATTTTTCATATTCACTAACTAATGCACGTGTATTTTTATGTCTTTACAAAAAATTAAAATACCCTAATGATAATAAAATAAAAAGCTATTATATCACATGAATAAATATATTTTATTAGATTTGTATTTCAATTTTGAATTATAATATATTTATTTTTTATGTTTTATAGAAGTCATGTGCTCTAAATTTTTTAAAAGACAATCCGCAATTTTTCCCAATTACAAAATAAAATAACAAAATGTAATATTTGTACCTAAATATAATCTAAATATTTTACTAATTTTATAAGACACGAATGAAAATTATCCATTTAAAAATATTTCAATCAAACTTACCCATTTCAATATTTTTTTTAAAAATGATACTACTTTAACCCGATTTTAAATGATTTGTTATTTGTTATTTATATTTGTTTTTATTAAGATAATTATTTATTGTATTAAATATAATATAAGACTTTTAATATTATTTATATAATTTAGAAATATATAATTATATTTCAGTTTCTTAGATAATTACCTATTTTGTTTGTTATACATATTATTAGATATTATAATAGAGTAATAAAAGGAATGAATAAATATAATGTACATTATATTATACTTTATCACGTGCAACCCACCAGTACCAAACTATACAACTCAAACCCTCTTACTCCAATTATATATTGAATATAATTTTTTAATAATCGGTCTTGCATAAGTATAAATTTCATTTTTATTGTTGAAATTGCTGGGAATATAAAGGGATTCATTAATATTTATAATTAGAAAACTTGCATTTTTATTGTCGTTAATACAAATTGATTCATTAATATTTATGTTTGGGAAACCAAATAAAATGCATTAAATTAACAAGAGTTATTACTTATTGTGTGTTGTTGGACATATATTAGTAAAATCAATTAATTATTGATGTATTCTTCATTTTATATGTTTTTTTTCCAAGCTCCATTTTATATGTTAATTAGTTAATAATACTTAATTATTTTTTAACTAGAACTTCTCGTTTTTAACAAGCATTCTCATTTTTAAATTCAATTCATGAAGGAAAACAATATTACATGCATTTTTTATTTGAAGTGATTCAATAGTTTATTTAAATGTTTTATTTAGGGGACTAACTACACAGAGAAATTGAAACTGCGTGCTGGTTATGAAAATATCAATTTGTTATCTGAAAATATAAAAAAATAAATTAATAATGTTATATGTATTTGTCTCGCGAAAAAAAGTTAGTAGTTTTTTTATGTGTCCACTGTTCTAAGCAAAACCAAAACCATGTTTCAGATGGTTAACATTTTCTAAAACAATTGTTAACATTTTTCAAAAATAATTAAAAAAATATAATTTATTTAAAAAAGACATAAATGAATTTTGTGTAAATATGAGTGATGTTAGCTGGAATAGTTCACCACAAGAATATTGGTAAGTTTAAATGAAAGTCGAGTATATTAATACTTTCAAAACTTATGCGACAAGATTAATGATCAAGGAGATATATATAGAAAGTGTATATAAAATATAAATAGAAAGTCCTTACACATATTGGACTTGGGTAAAAAAAGTTAGAAGTAATTTTATATGTCTATTTATATTATACTATTATAAGTAAAGTCATATTTCGTTTGACCGGTTGGTTAACACTTTCTAAAACAATATTAACACCTTTTAAAAATAATTAAAATAAACCTAATTTATTTTAAAATGACAAAAATGCATTTAGTGTAACTAAAATTTGACAAATGCATCACTTTAATGATTACATTTTAATGAGTATCACTTGCAATACTATAATTTAAATTAATATTTGTGTACTACCTTCAAGCACCAACTAACAGTGTGAGGGCAAAATTTTCCAAAAACAGGTATTAAGAATAAGTTTGAGTTTAAACTGATCAAAAGACGGGTATTAAAGAAGGTGTGACTGGAATATTGAAGAACATTTCACCGGAATCTGAGTTCTGGTCACCGAACAACAATCCGGCCAAACTCATTTTGTGTAAAATTCAGTCCATTTTTAATGGATAAAACTTTTCAAAGGTTTTAAGGACGACTTTATGAAAGAAAATATAGAATGTAAAATTAAATATTTGTTTGGGGGGTTCCGCAGAGTAAATTGAATAAGGTTTTTTTATCATCCATATTTGAGTGCTTTTTTTTTCTTACCGACATGAACTACAATGTATATAGGCTATTAATTCACTTCCTCCACCGCAAACATTTTAACAGTCCAATAAATACTAGAACATAATGAACTACTTTAATTACGTGTAACTCTCAATTTATTACACTTAATTTTTATGTATATTTTGTAAACCTATGGTGTATGCATTTCTTCTTTTATTTATTTGACAAATTAAGTACAAAATACAACACTTTAGGTTTAAACATATCTGAAAGGCATATGTCATAGCCTACTCGTTTATTCGAGTATTTAACTCAACTCAAATAAGAATGTAATAAGTAAATAGTGGATCAATCATCAGAGAGATCTCACAAAGTAACATATGTCAAAGATCAAAGAAACATTGTTCATCTGCAGACTTGAAGATTCACTGGAAGAAGTTCAAGAATTTGATCATGCCTCAGTGATGTAAATCAAGATCGTGGATTTAATCAAGTGACAGAGATCTCGTCAAGGTATCAATTTATTACAAGGATTCAATCATGAATATCAAAGTCAAGACATGAAGAAACTGTCACGGAAGTTAGTCACTCATGAACCAGACAGTACATCGAGTGTCAGCATTGAAGTGGCGGAATTGATTCATAAGTCTCAGTGACTTTCAGAAGATTGTCAGAAGAATGGATGCTGCTCAGCGTTAGTATTAATTCTCTATTAATTAATTAAGTCATATAATTTAATTAAGAAAATAATTTATATCTGCAAAGATTAATTTATTGATTAATTGAATTAAATTGATTAATTAATTTAGAATTAATATTAAGGATTTACAGAATTTTAATTGATTAAAATCTGTTTTAATTCTAAAAAGACAACTGATTGTACTAGTATGACAATCGGTATGACAATTGATAGTCATACCGAAAGTCATGCTAATTCAGTTGATTGTCTTGATAGAATTATTATTTAGATTAAAATCACTTATTAATTCAGTAAGACAATTTCATTTGTACTACTATGACAATCGGTATGACAATCAATAGTCATACCGAAAGTCTTGCTAGATCATTTTTAATTGTCTTGCTAGTTGTAAACATTGTCCTACCGAAAGTCTCACTAGCTTAAATGATTGTCATTCCAATTCATTTTTCGGCTGTGTTGTTTAAAAAGAAGCAGAAGACAAGTTCATTCATCATCAATCAAACAGATCACAATATACAAGAACAAAAAGAAAAAGCAGCAGACAAATATTACATCTCATCTGCAACTTCAAGATTAATTTCTAGATTGTAAAGTTAAAGCCAATCAACTAGAAATACTTATCTTGTTCTTGTGTATCTATCTAGCGGATTAAAATCCCTAGAACTTAATCTCAAATCGCATTTAGCATTTGATCTTTTAATTACAAAAATAGAAAAAGTTCATGTCGAATTTATTCTAGATTTGTAATAATTGATTTGAGATTAATCCCTTGTAACCGATACCGTAGTTGTAACACCTTTCAAGTTTAATAAAAGTTTTATTTAACTTGAATTTTGTTTCACAATTTTATTCCGCATTTTATTCGACTAAACGGTATTGTTTGCATTCAACCCCCCCTTCTACAAACAAATTGGGACCTAACAATTGGTATCAGAGCCTTCTGATTAACGTACAAATCTAGATCCTAGACTTTTGTGTTTCTTTCACTTCTTGAATTTTTTATTCACTCAAAAAAATTCATAATGACTACACAAAAAGTTGGAACCGTTAAAATTCCACTTTTCGATAAAGAAAATTATGTTATGTGGAAGAAGAAGATGCTACTATTTTTACAGGTTGCTAATCCCAAATATTTGCAAGTGTTGAAGAAGGGTCCAAAAATTTCTATGGTTATGGAACCAGAGGTAATAGAAAATGATGTGGTGATCACCCAAGCGAGAACTTATGTGAAGGATCCTGAGGACTTCTCTCCTGCTGAAATAGAAGAAGCTTCCCTGGATGCTAGCCTTCAATTAATCTTAGTAGATTCCCTTAATCCCCTGATGAATAGACATGTGATGAATTGTAAAGATTCCAAACATATCTGGGAAACTATTGAGATTATTAATGAAGGCACAGAGGAAGTTAGGGAGAACAAACTAGAAATCCTAACCTCTGAATATGAATATTTCAAATCAAATCCAGGAGAAGGAATCACTGAAGTGTTTGAGAGGTACAATGCATTGATCAACAACCTGAACATTAATGGTAAATACTATTCCATCAGGGAGGTCAACAAAAAGTTCCTTTTAACACTGCCAACTCATCTCGAACATAGAATCACTGCCATAAGAGAAGCAAGAGATCTGAGTGAGATTTCTTTGGAAAGGCTCTATGGTGTGTTAAAGACTTATGAGTTGGAGCAGATTCAGCAGAAGGAAGTTTACGGGAAAGGAAGAGTGGTCAGCACGTCTACTGCTCTAGTAGCTGATGAACAACAACAACAACCACAATATCAACAACAATCTCAACTAGTCAGAAAGAATGGTACAGTCTTCCAAGGTTGAAGATAATGTGATAGTAGCAGAATTTGATTCTCCTACTACAAATCAATCAGGAGATGATTATTATTCCTTGGAAGAACTGGAGCAATTGGAGGATGAGTCAATGGCCCTGATTGTCAAGAGATTCTCAAATGTCAGATTCAAAAGGAATCCCAAGTTCAAGTACAAGTCCAACTACAACAGATTCCAGAAAGGTGGATCTTCATCCTCTAACACCAGCAGTGGTGGGTATAAAACAGGGATGGTTGATCGAAGCACCATTCGATGCTTCAACTGTAATGAGTTGGGACACTTTGCCACAGAATGCAGGAAGCCAAAACAAGCTAGGAAGAACTCTTACGATTCTAATCAGAAGAGTAAATCTGAAAGGGCGTACCTGGCAAAGGGAAGAAGCTGGGATGATACTGACAGTGAAGATGAAGAAGTTGGGAATCTCGCTCTCATGGCTAGTAATGCAAGCACCTCATCGTCAAGAAAAGAGGTAAAACTTTCTGATGCTGAAATGGTTTATCATCTAAGAGGTAACTTAGATTGTGCTCGTCGTGATAATGAATTGTTAAATCAACAAATCAAAGACCTTGAGAAAGAGGTCAATGAATTAAGACTTGTGCACATTAATCAAGATAAACTAAAAGAACAAGTATCTTTTCTAGAGAATAGAGTTGACTGTTATAGACAACTCGAAACTATTCTCAAAGACAAGATCACCGGTCTTGAGGCTAAGGTTAAAGCTTACTTTAATTCTTGTTCGAAGTCCAAAGAGTTTTATAATAAGCAAGCTTGTTAATCAAACACATGGAATAGGTTATGATTACAATGCTGCTATTGGAAAATTAGGCATAAACTCCCCTCCTCATGTATGTGCTAAAGGCAGGGAAGTACCACATGTGCTTAAGGGTGTTGATGAACCCCTCTATAAAGAATCAATTGCTGAACCATTTGATGAGACCTCTTTTATTATTCAAGAAGAAATCCGTGCTGAAGATAATGCTAATGGGAAAGCTGTCTCCAAGTCAAGTGTGTCAAAAGTTCCAGTCAAGGTTGTGAAAGCAACTGAGACTAACTCAGACACACATGAGTTGGATAACACAAATGCCATGTCTACCATGCATAAGTTGCCTATTGTTAATCCTTCTCATAAAGCATGTGGTGTTCCTGATTGTATGTCTTGTGCTTTTAATCTGTTGTTTGCTTATTTTAATGGTAAGCATGTTTCTAATGATAAGACTACCCCTCGTCAGCATGTGAATAATAGAAAGCATGATAGGTCTAAGACTGCTAGTCCTCCTAAAGCTAGAAAGGAGACATTTGTGCCTAAGCCTAAACAGAAATTTGATAAGGCTGTTTTAAAGGTCAAATGTTCAGTCATTGAGAATGTTGAGAATGTTGTTTTGCCTGATAAAGGCCAATTTTACAAGTATGCCGGACCCAGCCAAGCTTGGGTTCCGAAGAAGTTCTAATCCATTTGTATTGCAGGGCATTAAACAGGTACAACCGGTAGTGTGGATTCTTGACAGCGGATCGTCAAGACATATGACCGGAGATAGAGCCCTGCTATCAAATGTGGTTGAGAAAGCTGGCCCAGTGGTTACCTTTGGAGATAACAGCAAAGGTTTAACGGAGGGATATGGCTGTTTGCAAGCTGGAAATGTTATCATTGAAAATGTATATGTTGTGCAAGGACTTGAACACAATCTGCTTAGCATTAGTCAGTTCTGTGACAACGGCTACAATGTTTTATTCGACAAGCTGAAGTGTCAGATTCTGCACAAGAAAAGTGAAAAACCCTCCTTAATGGGAATCCGGAAAGGAAATCTGTTCGTAGCTGACATGAACTCTGGAAGCAATCTTGAAGTCAATTGTTTCTATGCAAAGGCATCGTCAGATGAGAGTTGGCTATGGCACAAGAGACTTTCCCATCTCAATTTCAAAACAATGAATTCTCTTGTCAAAAGAGAATTGGTAAGAGGTTTGCCTCAGCTGGAATTCTCTCCAGAAGGACTATGTGAGGCTTGCCAGAAAGGAAAGTCAAAGAAAGCAAGTCACAAAGGCACTGACACATCTTCCATAACTGGTGTTCTGCAATTATTGCACATGGATTTATTTGGTCCAGTTAATATCCTTTCTATGTCAAAGAAGTGTTACTGTCTTGTGATAGTTGATGACTATTCCAAGTATACGTGGGTTTTATTTCTTCACTCTAAGGATGAAACACCACAAGTTGTGATTGATCATATCAAGATGATTGAGTTAGATTCTAACATCCCTGTTAGAGCAATAAGGTCAGATAATGGGACAGAATTCAAGAATACACTTCTCAATGGATTCTGTACAGACAAAGGGATTACCAGACAATTTTCAGCTCCTAGAACCCCTCAGCAAAATGGAGTGGTAGAAAGGAAGAATCGTACATTGATTGAAGCTGCAAGAACGATGTTAAATGAATCAGGTCTTCCAATGTACTTTTGGGCTGAAGCTGTCAATACTGCATGTTATACTCAGAATCGAACTCTAATCAACAAAGACTTCATGAAAACTCCTTATGAGATTTTGAATGAACAGAAACCTTCTATCAAATACTTTCATGTATTTGGTGCCAGATGCTTCGTGCTCAAGGATGGAGATGATCGTCGTGGTAAGTTCGAGGCAAAGGCATATGAGGGTATTTTTGTTGGATATGGAAGAAGATCATATAGAGTGTATATCATTGATCAACACAAAGTAACTGAAAGTGTCAATGTTACATTTGATGACACTAAACTCCCTAGTATCCAAACTGAAGATCCTTCTGAGAAACTGAAGTTTGATGATACGTCAGATTCAGAATCAGAACATGGTCAAGAACCTGAGGTTGTTGCTGGTGAAGAACCTGTTAATCCTGATGATACTCAAGGTAATAGTGATGGAAACTTTGGCAACAATGGAGATACCACTGCTACTGACGGAGAATCTTCAAGTCAATATGGCAACAACTCAGGGGGAGATGCTGAAGGATCATCTAGTAGGACACAACATCACAATGAATTTCAAGGCGAATCATCAAGATCACATCTTCCAAGACAGACAGTCTGGAATAAAGCTCACCCTTTTGAGTTGATTATTGGTGATCCAGATGTTGGAGTCAGAACTAGACGTGCTACTCAAAATGAGTGTCTGTTCTCAGGATTTCTTTCTGAGATGGAACCTAAGAAAATTGAAGAAGCACTGTCTGATCCAGATTGGGTGATTGCTATGTAAGATGAACTCAATCAGTTTGAAAGTCAACAAGTCTGGAAACTGGTACCTAGGCCTGTACACAAGAAAGCTGTTGGTACTAGGTGGGTATTCAGGAATAAACTAGATGAAGATGGTGTGGTTACAAGAAACAAGGCAAGACTGGTAGCTAAAGGGTATTCTCAAGCTGAAGGCATTGATTATGATGAAACCTATGCTCCAGTGGCTAGACTTGAGGCCATCAGAATATTTCTGGCATTCGCAGCATTTTCAAACTTTAAAGTTTATCAAATGGATGTCAAGAGCGCCTTTCTGAATGGAAAGCTGGATGAAGAGGTATATGTAGAGCAACCTCCTGGTTTTGAAGATCCAGATCATTTGGATTTTGTCTTCTTTCTTTTCAAGGCTATCTATGGGCTAAAACAGTCTCCAAGAAAATGGTATGACACTCTCTCTGAATTTCTTATTGAAAATAGCTTTATTAGAGGTGTCATAGACAAAACTCTCTTTTCTAAAAATCATAAGAATGATACTATATTAGTCCAAGTCTATGTGGATGATATAATATTTGGGTCTACTAATGATAATCTCTGTAAGAGATTTGCTAAGTTAATGCACAGCAAGTTTGAAATGAGCATGATGGGAGAGCTGAAGTTCTTTCTTGGATTACAAGTAAATCAAAGGTTAGATGGAACATTTATTTGTCAATCCAAGTATCTCAAGGAACTCCTCAAAAAGTACAATCTAGAGGATTCTGCATCAGTAAGGACTCCATCAACTACAGCTGTCAAGCTTGGACCATGTGAAAACTCCATTAAGGTAGATGTCACAAGCTACAGAGGTATGATTGGCTCGTTACTCTATCTTACTGCAAGTAGACCATATATTATGTATGCTACATGTTTATGTGCAAGGTTCCAAGCGGATCCTAGAGATATTCATCTCGTTGCTGTTAAACGAATCTTAAGATATCTTAAGGGAACACCAAATCTAGGTATTTGGTACCCTAAAGAATCTGGTTTTAACCTTGTCGGATATACAGATTCAGATTATGCAGGAAGTGTTGTTGATAGGAAAAGCACCTCAGGAAGTTGTCAATTCCTAGGAAGCAGGCTAGTCTCATGGTACAGCAAGAAACAACAAACAGTTTCCAACTCAACGGCCGAGGCTGAATATATTGCTGCTGGAAGCTGCTGTGCTCAAATCTTGTGGATTAGGAACCAACTACGAGACTATGGCTCTGTATTGAACAAGATTCTTATTTTATGTGACAACACAAGTGCAATAGCCATCACCAACAACCCTGTGCAGCACTCGAGGACAAAGCACATTGACATCAGGTATCATTTTATTAGAGAGCACGTCATGAATGGTACTGTTGAACTATTTTTTGTTCCAACAGAAGAACAAATAGCAGATATTTTCACTAAACCACTTGACGAATCCACATTTACCAGATTAGTTGGTAAATTGGGCATGTTGAATAGTTTTAGTGATTAATTTAGTTAATATCTGGAATCTGTTCTTGAATGAATTTACAAATGAATTTATCATAAATGAAAAATTCATTTGCAAATTTATTTTATCATTTTTATCATATCTCTTGCTTATTTCTATGTAATATATATTATCTTATCTATTTTTATTTTCCCTTCTTGTTAATTTAAAATATCTCAGAATATTTTATTTCCTCTAAAAATATTTTTCTATGAATTTTATTTGCTAAAATTCAAGAGAAATCTATTTTTGGAATAAAAATAATAAATTCTGATATATTGTCTTTGTTTCTATAAATATTATAAGTCTGTATTTCAGTTTTACTATTTTGTAAATATTTTCTAATATTTTTACTAAGTTAAATAAGTTTTTGTAAATTTATAAATGTGTGTGTGTTTCTGTGTTTATTGCGGGTATGACAATCGGCAAGACAATTGAAATTGTCTTGCTGAAAGTCATTTCAGTGTAAATTATGTTAATTATATTCTTCAGTATAGTTTTATACTGGCAAGACAATCGGTATGACTATTGGATTGTCTTGCCAGTTATAAACCATATATATAATTATTTTCATTTTATTATTATACTGGTATGACAATCGGTATGACTATCAGATTGTCATACCAGTTATAATTTTAATATTTATTCTGTTATTTCTTTTCCTTCTTTTTGCCTGGTATGACAATCGGTATGACAATCCCGGATTGTCATACCAGCTGTAATATAAAGGCGTGTGTTTGTGTGTTTTTAAAACCATTTTCAGCAGTTCATCTTTTCTTTCAAAAATTCGAACAGTTTCTTCAGTTTTCTCTCTTCTCTCTCTTCGAACTCAAATCTGTTTTGTTTCTTCCTTGCTCGAGTTTTTACTCAGCACACAAAATCATCACTTTGTGATATATACATACAAGTATATATATAAAGAGATGCTGTTGGATTTTTATTAAATAAAAACAAAAACAAATAAAAAATCAGTTTGCCCCTTCAAATTCAATTTGTGTTTGTTGATTTTGAACTTTTTATTTTTATTTCAATTTCTGATTTGTGTCTTTTGGTTTGTCAAAACTGCGTTTGTGAGTTAAGAATTCTAACGAGATACATTTCTGTCTAAATTTTTCGATTATAATTAATTTAATTCGAATTATTAAATTAATTTAATTAATTCGAATTTTCTTAATATTATTCTTAAAATTCTGAAAAGCCTGTGTCTTATTATTATTTTAAATGGCTCTCAATTTCCAAATTGTCGCGCATAATCAGGTTGGTTATTTTAATCCGGAAAAATGTGATGTTGAAAAATTTAAGCCTTGGATTAGATTTTTAAATGACCATTCGATTGTTAGCTCTGCTATTAAATCAAATGTGATTTTAAACGTCGATCTACTTAGACTGATTTGCACAACCTCTACTGTGGCCGATGATTCAAAATCTTTTTTATTCACCGTCGCAAACACACAGTATGTAGTTGATGAAATAGTCGTCAATCGTGCATTAAATTTTCCACTAGACAATTTCTGTAATTTACCCTCTGAAAATGATACCACAAATTTTTTCAATGCTATTCACTATCAGGGGGTGATCAATTTAACCAAACTTTCTAAATCAAATTTGGTGTCTGAATGGGATATTTTCTTCGATACACTTTCCAAAGTGTTTGCCAACTGCACAAAATCCAATTTTCATAACATCACTTCCACTCTGCAGTATATTGGTCTTGCGGTTGTTTTCAATCAAAGGATCAATTTTGGCAAACTACTTTTTCCCATTCTCGTGAGACGTCTAACTTCTGCTTTACATGATCATTCTACAAATCGTAGGGTATCATGTTACTATGCTCGTTTTCTCATGCTTATAGCAGATCATCTACTCACACCTGAACACAAAGCCCTTTTTGCTAACTCTGCAGTAACTGAACCCCCTCCAGTTAGCAAAAAGATTTACACTCGCCAAGACACAACCTTCAAATTCATGCAAGTTCCAGTACTTGTATCTGCTTTCATGGCCACTTATATTCCTTTACCTATTTTCAATCTTCCCGGCCATGAACAGCAACCTCAACCTCCAGTGGTTCAAGCCACCCAGACTCTTCCATTACAGGTAGTAATTCCTCAATCTCACTCTCTTCCTACTTCTGTTGAAAGACCCCCAGTGGTTGATAGGGCTGACCATGAAGTTGTAGAACCACAGCTTCAATCCCAGGTCATAGAGCCAAACACAGAGTCACATTCTATCTCAACCTCTCCCCCACTGTCTAAAATGTTACCCAGGAGATTACTAGGAAGTAGTACATTGTTAAATATGAGTGAACCCTCAGCTCTGCCTCCTCCTAAGAAAAGAAGAACATATTCTGAGGCATCTGAAAGCCCATCCTTGTCCTCCCAACAGGACATGGACTTTGAAATGGCCAATGAACAGTTACTAGATTCATTCTCTCAACAGGATGAATCTATTGAAATTCGCCATAGGGCCATGGCATCTTGTACTGAGTCAAGCACAATTCCATTACTCACAATGGAACCATACACTTCCCCAGATCATACTCAGGACACACAGCGAGGAGTGCACGTAGAGTCGGTTACAGTGCCTGCCATAGTTACGGCAGAAGAGCAGTCACATGCTTCAGAGGGAAAATCTGACTCTCCGCCATCTTTAATACAGTCATTTTCTCCCCTCCCAGATCCAACACCTCTGGCTCCCTTATGGGATTCTCCACTCGCAGATTTATCTGGAGAAAGTGGAGGGTAACTCGGTCAATCTATCCCTGAAGCAATTCAGACATCTATTCCAAAAGATTTGATAGCATTGACTGAGGATCGGGACTCGCGAATTCCCATTGCACCACCACTGACCTCTCTTGAAGAGGCTAGGGTGATCTTACTTGCAGGTACAGAAGAACAGCAAAAGGAAGACTCCTCACGAGCAATTATAATGAGAGAAACACATGCACGTGAGGTGAGTGAACCAAACACGAGTGAAATGCAGGTGAGAGCACACACAGACACTGATACTGTGAACCTGTTAGCTCAGATTGCTGCCCTAAAAGAAGAACTTGCAAAAAGCCAAGCTGAAGCTCAAGCATTCAAAGCACAAGTGGTTGAACGGTCTTCTTCTTCCACCTCTGTCAACAATCAGCTTGCAATCATAAGGAATGACATCTCAGATCTAAAGACCACTGTAATACCAAAGCTCAATTCGATTCAGGACACTCCAACTTTATCAGCTGATGACATATCCAACTTCTGCTCTCTACACACAAGAATGACTTCTCTTGAAGACCTCGTTGAGATGAATCATTCAATGGACTCCTCAAGATTTCTAAAGATAGAGACGGGCATGGAACATCTCAATGAAGGGATGAAGCACCTATATTACATGATCAAGAATTCTCATTGCCCTAATGAAGAACAAATAGCTTATTTTGAAGGACCGTCTGGTGGAGGATCAGGCTCTGGAGGTGATAGAGGTTCCAAAGGAAAGTCAGTAGAGGATCCCTCAACTAAGGGGGAGAAGAAAGGGAGCAGTGCCAAAGGGAAGGAAAAAGATACCTCTGCTGGAGATAAAGGAAAGGCTGATGATGTCTACTATAGTGGAGAACAGGATGACTTTGATATTTTGACATTCCCACTGAACCAGTTCAGGAAGATAAAGATGGGTTATTTGAAGCTGAAGAGGAAAGTGATTTTGAAGATTGGGAAGAGGAAGATACAGTGGATCCTATGTTTGAGAAAGAATTTCAGAAAGAGCAGTCAGAAATGAAAAGAAAAGAAGCTGAACTCAAGAAGGTCTCTCAGATCATTGACAGGATGGAAAGACATACAAAGAACAGAAAACTCTTCAAAAGCAACGTCTTCATGACATTAAGGCTCAAGAAGGAGAAGAGATGTCAGACTAAAGATTGGTGAAAAATGGGATGAAGCTAGGAGAGTACTCGATATGCCTCAGCTGAGCACTAACAATGATAGGCAGTTCTTACATCTTCTTGACAAGCTGGAAATCTCAAATCCTAACAATGACATGTACATGAATGCTATCAAGACTGAAGTCTCAAGGATCACAACTGCCTTTGATAGATCCCTAAATGAGATGAGCATTTTTGTATATTGTCAGAGTGAAGGATCTTTCAAGGTGTCACTTCATCTATTTGAGAATCGTTCTTTGTCAGAGATTTGGGTTCTTTTAAACAAAGTCAAGAGAAGCTCAGAATTGAATGAAGTTCTTCGAGAAAGGCTTAAAGAGTTTGCCAGCAGGGCTAGTCCTCAAGTGGTCAACAATCCTCATCAAGTGAGATTCTTTAAGTCTGATTGTCTTCAAATCTGTCAGCTAGATGTACAATCTCTTAAAGACTACTCAGCTAAGCATCTGGTCTGGATGGAACATCATTTGAGAACTGCTGGATATTCATCCATATTGAAGACTCAAGCTGCTGACTTGATTCAAGCTTATTGTGAAAAGAATGTTAAAAGGTACAATCAACTCAAGAATAAGCTGAAGTCAGTTGGAGTTCAACCAGTCAGACCATCAAGCTTCACTTCAGAAAAGGATCGTGTCTTTGACAAGGAATTGCTTCAAGATTTAGAAGAAGGTGAAGTCAGAAGAGAAGACAACTGAAGTCAATTAGCTCAAAACTCAATGTAATATGATTAGAGCTTTATGAATCAAGATAGACTAATGTAGTTATATGTTCAGGCTAGAGGAACATCTATCTTGTATTCACTTGTAAATTTCATTTGGAATCTGGAAAATGTCAAATATAATCCAGAACTTTTCTGCTATTTACTTTACATTACTGTTTATATCTTTTTCTATTTGTTAGTTGAGTTATCCTCTAGGTATTTGTTGTTATTGTCTAACAAGCAAATAGGGGGAGATTGAAAGGCATATGTCATAGCCTACTCATTTATTCGAGTATTTAACTCAACTCAAATAAGAATGTAATAAGTAAATAGTGGATCAATCATCAGAGAGATCTCACAAAGTAACATATGTCAAAGATCAAAGAAACATTGTTCATCTGCAGACTTGAAGATTCACTGGAAGAAGTTCAAGAATTTGATCATGCCTCAGTGATGTAAATCAAGATCGTGGATTTAATCAAGTGACAGAGATCTCGTCAAGGTATCAATTTATTACAAGGATTCAATCAGAATATCAAAGTCAAGACATGAAGAAACGTCACGGAAGTTAGTCACTCATGAACCAGACAGTACATCGAGTGTCAGCATTGAAGTGGCGGAATTGATTCATAAGTCTCAGTGACTTTCAGAAGATTGTCAGAAGAATGGATGCTGCTCAGCGTTAGTATTAATTCTCTATTAATTAATTAAGTCATATAATTTAATTAAGAAAATATTTATATCTGCAAAGATTAATTATTGATTAATTGAATTAAATTGATTAATTAATTTAGAATTAATATTAAGGATTTACAGAATTTTAATTGATTAAAATCTGTTTAATTCTAAAAAGACAACTGATTGTACTAGTATGACAATCGGTATGACAATTGATAGTCATACCGAAAGTCATGCTAATTCAGTTGATTGTCTTGATAGAATTATTATTTAGATTAAATCACTTATTAATTCAGTAAGACAATTTCATTTGTACTACTATGACAATCGGTATGACAATCAATAGTCATACCGAAAGTCTTGCTAGATCATTTTTAATTGTCTTGCTAGTTGTAAACATTGTCCTACCGAAAGTCTCACTAGCTTAAATGATTGTCATTCCAATTCATTTTTCGGCTGTGTTGTTTAAAAAGAAGCAGAAGACAAGTTCATTCATCATCAATCAAACAGATCACAATATACAAGAACAAAAGAAAAGCAGCAGACAAATATTACATCTCATCTGCAACTTCAAGATTAATTTCTAGATTGTAAAGTTAAAGCCAAATCAACTAGAAATACTTATCTTGTTCTTTGTGTATCTATCTAGCGGATTAAAATCCCTAGAACTTAAATCTCAATCGCATTTAGCATTTGATCTTTTAATTACAAAAATAGAAAAAGTTCATGTCGAATTTATTCTAGATTTGTAATAATTGATTGAGATTAATCCCTTGTAACCGATACCGTAGTTTAACACCTTTCAAGTTTAATAAAAGTTTTTATTTAACTTGAATTTTTGTTTCACAATTTTATTCCGCATTTTATTCGACTAAACGGTATTGTTTGCATTCACACCCCCCCTTCTACAAACAAATGGGACTCTAACAATTACAATTAGGTTAGGAAGGAGTTTCAGAAGAGTTTGGGTTCCAAAAATGTAACAACGGATGACGTCGGTTGGTTCCGTTTTTTTATAAAAGATTTTAAATACCCGGAAAAAGATTTTTAAATTTCATATGATTCTTATAAATTCATAAATCAACATAAAAATAATTAGGAAGATAGACAATTAGCTATATTTATTTTGGACATATAAAAATTAAATACTCAATAATATTTTTAAACATCCAAACACATTTAACACTTAACAAATAATTCACTAATAGATACTGAACCATATATTAATTATTTATTAGCAAATAATTTACCCGATATATCCCGGATATTACAGCTGTGTTCCAAGGCTGATCCAAGCAATCTTCTTCCCCTTGGAGATCCTGATGATCCAACTCCACCATTCACTGAGGAGATAATGAATGCCCATATCTCAAGGAAGTTTAATATGCCCACTATCAAAGCTTATGATGGCACGGGAGATCCGCTAATCATGTCAGACTTCTCTAATGCACTGTGTTGCAAACCCGTGAATGACGCTATTAAGTGTCGGGCCTTTCCTCACCCTGTCGGGTATGGCTCAAAGATGGTATAGTCGTTTGCCCCTGAACTCTATCGGGTCATTCAGAGAGTTAAGTCAAGCTTTTATTAGCAATTTATCAGTGGGAGAGTGCATGAGAAAAGTTCAGCATCTCTCATGAGCATGTACATGGAGCAAGGATCCTTGAGAGAATACCTGAATCGTTTCACAAAGGAGGCTTTAAAAGTCCCGGACCTTGATGACAAGGTAGTCATGATAGCACTGCAACAAGGAACTAGGGATGAATTCTTCAAGAATGTCTTTAGCAAAACGGCCCCCTGAAAACATGTTCAGCTCCAAGATAGAGCCGGGAAGTACATCAAGGTGGAAGAGAGCATGGAAGACTGTAGGAGTAATGAGTCCAGGGAGGCAAGAGCGGAAAACTGACCTGGAATATTCGCTAAGGACAAGTATCCTATAACCGAGCAAACTCTGATTCAACCCCCTAGAAGGGAGGACCTAGGAAAAAGTTTCTGAATACGCTAAGCTATGCCCCTATGAGCCGATCTTGATGGAAATCAAGAAAAATCGAGATATACGTTAGCCTAAGCCTTTGAAGGCTGATCCTGCCGAACTAGATAAGAGCGCAAGTATTACAGATTTCACAAAGATGTTGGCCATGACACCGATGAGTGTAGACACTAAAAGATGAAATTGAGTTCCTCATTCGAAAGGAAGATTGAACATACACTGGAGAAGGAGGGATAGAGGCAACAATGTGAGAAGAAACTTTGATGACCGACGGAGAGATCAGAAGATCAGGGGCGAAATCCCCAACCTAGGGGACCGGGATAATACAATCTTCAGAGGACGCGCCCCCGAGGGCCTGTGATCAACATAATTTGGAGGACCAACTGCTGCCCAGGTTATCCAAGAACTCCAGGAAAGCGTATTCTCGAGAGTTATGCATATTGTTGGGGAAGCCCCGAAGAGGGCCGGACAGAGTAACAATGTCTTTGACGATTCTGTGCTGGAGGGTGTGAAATTTCCCCATGACGACCCTTGGTCATAACCCCGCTAATAGGGAACACCCAATTAAAGGGTCCTTGTGGATAATGTGCTTCAGCGAATATTTTGCTCCATGACACCTTTTAAGGATGGGATATAATGACTCCTAATTGACCCCAACCGACATGCCGATAATTGGATTGCAGGAGTGGAATGCCCCATAGAAGGAATATCAATTTGCCAACAACCATAGGACAAGAACCAAGGCAAGCACTCAGATGTTGGACTTGTGGTGGTGAAGGCTAGTTCGACTTACAAACGCTATCATGGGAAGAACATGATACACGCCTCAAGGCAGTCCCTTCTTCCTATCATTCAGTTA